>NC_048445.1:11707374-11930875 GCF_004353265.1 Vitis riparia
CACCAATTATTTTTTTCCTAAAAACCATGCCTAATAAATTGAATATTGGAAACCAATGGTTAAAAATGATTATTACTACATTTTTTAAATAAGTATTTTTTAAACACCTTAAAAAATATTATTATTCTTTTTTTATCTGATATATATATATAAGCTATTTCTTATATAAATATCTTTAAAGTTATAGGCAATTATTTGAATATTTTCTCTATTTTATGGACAATACATAGACATTGTCTTAATATATTATTTTGTAACATGACCATCTTTTAACTAATGGTGATAATTAATTTTTAATTGAATAATGTATTATAATTTAATAATTTAAAAAATATTAAAATACTATTTTAAATTTGAAATAGATATGGACTTGACATGGTTTAAATTATTAAAACACGATGTCATCAAGTCAAGCAAATGTATTATATTAAGAGATATGCATGTAATTATATCATAATTTTCTCTTCTTTTTTTTCCTCATACATGATATCTTTTGTATAAAGTTTTGTAGATGAAAAATGACAAAATCTTTTATTATGTAAAAAGGTATAAAAACACATTAAAATTGAAAAGAAAATATAATGGAACACAAATTAGATGAAAATTTGATATAATAGAAAACATGAAAATATGAGAAAAACCAAGTTTAGAAGAAATTTAAGATAAAGAATCAAAGAAAATAAATTAAAAGTAATAATATAAAAATCATAGAATCTTCAAAAGTATAATTACAAAAAAAAAAATATTTTAAATTAACCCAATAATTTAAATTAATGATTTTTTTAAATTACAAATGTTAGATAGATCATTTTTAATTCTATTTAAATATGATTTTTTTAATCTTTGCTGACATTATGTTTATAAGGGTAAAATAGTATAAATATATATTTCATTCAGTTTACTTGTAATAAACACTTTAAATATGATTAATTTTAATTTTATTTACTATATTTTAATTTTGGTAGGAAAGATCTAAATGACATAATTTGGTAAAAAAAAAAATTGATAATTTTTCCTAAATAGTTATTACATGTTGTTTATATTGTCTTAAGCCATTTGAAACAATGATACTAATGTGTTATTCATTTATATTAATTTGATTTCACAAAAAATGTACTACCTAAATATTGTGGTTAATTTTCCTTTATATGAGATAAAACTACTCAAGCAAAATATGCAATTACAAATTTTGGATGATGAAATTTAAGATTTCAAATTAAAACAATTTTTAAGTGAAAGATGTGTAGGGGAAAGTGTCCAATCCTTAGGTGACAAGGAAAAAAATGGTTCAGAATTGATTGAAATCTTACATAAAGGGTAGTCTTGTATACCCCTTATACAATTAGTACATTTGTCTTATACATTTAGTACATTTGCTTTGTAGAGTGAGTGTAACACCCTTTTACAGTAGTACAAATTTCATATACAATTCATAGATGACAAGGAAAATAAAGAAGTGATTCAAAATAGATTAAAATCTTTCACAAATGGTAGCCTTGTACATCTTTGTACACTTAGTACATTTCTCTTGTACAATTAGTATAACACCATTATACAATGAAGCAATATATTCCTCTTAAGTTATGTGTTAATGTAGGTATGTTAACTATATTTCTAATGGTTTGGATGAGAAAATGATGGATGAATTAAGGTTAAAATTTTTTTCCCAAACATTATTATTGGGAAAGTATCAAAATTTCTATATAAGAGTTAAATAAAGTGCATGATATGAATATGCAATCCATGGGTAACAAAGAAAATGAAGAAGTGATTCAAAATTGATTAAAATCTTTCATAAATGGTAGTCTTGTACATTCTTGTATACTTAATACATTTCCCTTGTACAGTTAGTATAATACCATTGTACAATGACACAATATATCCTTCTTAAGTAATGTGTCCACGTACGTGAATGGATTAGGGTTAAATTTTTTTTCCTCAAACATCATTATTGGGGAAAGTATTAAAATTTCTATGTAGGAGTTAAATAAAGTACATGATATGAATATGCAATGCATGGGTGACAAGGAAAATAAAGGAATGGTTCGATTGAAATTTTTTACAAATTGTAATTTTTTATACCTCTTGTATACTTAGTACATTTCCCTTGTACAAATTCACTAATTGTACAATGGTACAATTTTCAGATCTTGGTAGTGAATGTGTGCCTACATGATTCCAATAGTTTGATTAAGAAAAGGGCAGAAAACTTAAATTTGATTTTTTTGTGAAAAAAATATACAATTGACCGATTCCTTTTATTTAATTGTGAATATATTATATATTATATTTTATTATTAAAATAACTAAAAGTAAATAAATAAAAGAATGATTAATAAATAAAATTTAATTATTTTTATTATTTTCATATAAAAAAATATTAAACAAAGTCCTCAATTTTCATTTTTAAAAATAGTTTTTATTTTTTTAATTAAATGCATTTTAAAAAAAAGACAATATAAAAAATAAAAATTATTTTTAAAAATAAACTAGAAAAATATTTTAAAACCAAATTCAAACATAATCTATATAATTTTTAATTATTTGTTTTCATTTAAAATTAGTAAATATATCAATTAATCCTTTTATACGAGAAAACTTTAATTTCTATTATACTATGTATTAATATAATCCATTTCTAATTATGAAAACATTTTAGTTACATATTTAAAATAAAGACTCTCCATCAATTTTCTCTTTCTTTTTATTTTCTTATTTCAATAAATTTTTAATTAATTCAATTCATTAAAAAAAATTTTAATAAAAAAATTTGCAACATTTCATATAACTTATTACTAAAAGTCTATGTTCAAAAAATTATTAAAATAATGAAGTGAGAAGATAAAAAAAAAATTAAAATTTTTATTTTATTATAGTAAAAAAAAAACTTTAAAAATACTTTTTAGTATAAAAGAAAAAAATAGTAAATATATTTATTTTAAATAATATTTTAATTATTAAATTATTTATTTCTAAAATGTAAAAGATAATTTTTATTTATTTAAATTAATATTTTTTTGGAAATCATTTTTTAAATCATGATGTTTTTACTTTTTTATGACATGACAGTGTCCCTCTAAAAGAAAGAAAAGACTTCGGAAGTGATGGATTCTCTGATATGATCAGGACAAGGAAGAAAAATCTAATTGTTTGGTATCAACGGAAGAAAGCGATTTCATTTTCTTCTTGGTACACAGTGCTTCCTTTGCCTGTTGAGAACACCAAAGAAGAAGAAGAAGTGCAATAAAAATGGCGGAGGGTAGTATATTGTTTTTGGTAGAGAAGCTGGGTGCCTTGGTTTCACAAGAAGCCTCGGTATTTCGGGCAGTAGAAGGGCAGGTCAGGCAGCTCCGTAATGAGTTGGAGTGGATCCGCCAGTTCCTGGAATATGCTGATGCAGAGCGTAGATACAACAAAATGTTCAAACTCTGGTTGAATCAGATCAGAGATGCAGCTTATGATGCCGAAGATGTCATTGACGAATTCATGTTCAGAGTGGAACACAAACGGCAACAGACTCAACAATATCAGGTTCCTCAATTTCTTACCCGCATGCATGGGCTTGCCTGACAAGTTACCGTTTGTGAATGAGCTCAATGAGCGTATCAGTGTGATCAATAGCACACTTCAGGAAATTTTGATTAATAAAAGGAGGTACGACATGGAAGATTCGAGAGCTTATGAAGCTGGGAGCTCTTCCAATATTGCAACTACTTCTGAACCTTGGAGGTACTCCAATCATATGGTGGCCAGGAGAGAGAAAAGGCTTCCCACTGTAGAAGAAAGCTGTCACGACCCAAATTCCAGGCAACCAAAATTTGGCCATGACCCCAGGTCAAAGGTTTGACCCTAAGGGTTCCTCCTATTCCACGCTGGTAGTCAACCAAAACACTCTGAAATTTTATTTTATTTTTTTACACATACATCGCACTAGAATTTTCATAAACTACAATATCCCAAAACTACTCAAAACAAGGTTTGATAAATATTCATTATAATCCAAAAAAAAAAAGTTCACAATTAAACAACTTAATCAAAATAAGGCTTCATAACAAATCCATAAGTCATAATTACTAAAACAAATCCCAAAATCCAAAAAAACACAATAAAAGAAAATGTCACGCTCCACTAGGCCGCTCCAGGAGCATCCTGAAGTCCTCCCTGCCCCACCTGTGGATCTTCAGGAGTGATATCTGCATCTAAAAAGATGTAAAAAATGAAGGGGTGAGCATTTCCATATTGCTCAGTAGGATGCCTAACACCCAAGGGGTTAAGGGGATTACTAAGTTCCAAAGAATACGAAAAGAACACTTCAACACAATAGGAACAATTCAACAGTATCAATCAAACCACATAGTTTAATATCTAATATTATACACAATTTCACAACATTCAACAATTAAATGAATGCACATGAACGTGTGACACACAGTCATACAATGCACTATTGTTCTCGGGCTTTCACCGAAGGATACGCATCCGCACCCAAATACACTTCCCATTCAGAGTCTTCCCGGGGTAACTTTTGGGTCTTTCACCCTAGGGATCTCTCTCCCTTCTTAATTCACCTCACACGGGCTTTCACTTTTCATCACTATTTCATTTTTTTTCCATTTCATACACTTTTCACAATTTTCATAATTTTTTTCACATAACCATGATGCAAATGAATGCCACAATTCCAAAGTTCCTCAATAATTTCAACAATTTCAACATTCCCCAATAATCCAATAAAATAATTTTCCACATTAAAATTTCTGAAAATATCTTAAATAAATATTCAAAAATTTGCATATCAATAAACTTGAAATTATACCACATTTACGGAATTTTTCAACCATTCTAATAATTTCTAATATTCGAAATTAACTAACTTTCCACCATAAAAATTCCGAAAATATTATAACCAATGCCCAAAAATTCACAAATCACTATTTTTGAAATTAAACCCTAATTTCGGAAATTTTCAACTCTTCTAATAATTTTTAATATTCAAAATTAACTAACTTTCCACCATAAAATTCCGAAAATATTATAACCAATGCCCAAAAATTCACAAATCACTATATTTGAAATTAAACCCTAATTTCAGAATTTTTCAACCCTTCTAATAATTTTTAACAATTCAAAACAATTAATTATCAACCAAAAGCAATTTCCCGCAATTACAAAAATTTCAAACAAATTCCAAATAATCCAAAAAAATTCATACAACACCCATATTTCCTACTTAACTCATAATGACAAGATTTACAACTTTTTTCAAAGGAAAACACATTAAATTTAAGTTTTAAGGTTAGGTTCCCCTACCACAGATCTTGTCATTTAAATTTAAGTTAAAAACACGGTTGACCACCGTAGGATTGTTCCTCTCCTCGAGTAGAGCACCCCCTCAAAATCTGAGTTGAAACGAAGGTCGTTTGGCCACCCAAACAACCGATCAAAGTTCCAACGAGATGCAATTTCTCCACAGTGCCGCCGCCTCCTTTTCTCACCCGTTCTGCCACTATTTCCCTTTCTTTTTACAAAGCCCATTTCATTTCCTTGTTTTAATCCACTTACCACCAGTCCACTCAAGCCTAGCCCAAAGTTCAAAAACCTAATAACTAATTCCCATGTTTTCCTTTCTTTTTACAAAGCCCATTTCATTTCCTTGTTTTAATCCACTTACCACCAGTCCACTCAAGCCCAGCCCAAAGTTCAAAAACCCAATAACTAATTCCCATTTTTCTTTTAAAACCCCATTTCATCCAAGCCCAAATTAATTCTTTTTCATTTTTGTTTTTTTTTATAACACACAAATTAATATTTTCTCAATTTTATTAATAAGGAATTTAATTTAATTAATTAATATTTTTTTCTTTTCATTTTCATTTTCGTTTTTCTTTTTCGGAAATTCTCAATTACTAAAATCCTAAGAAATTTCTACCCTAAGGCTGACATGACATAAAATTTTCAACTCGCCTAATTGACCAACACAATAAACCGAATTTCACCAATCCAAAACTAACACGTGTTCTTCAGACACTTTTCTTTTTTACTTTTCAACCATCACTCAAAATAAGACTTTTCAAAATATAAATGCTAACGTGGCATAAAATACCCGATCATTACAAAAGCAACATAGTGGGGATGAAAAATGATGTGGAGTTTGTAAAGAGAAAGTCGTTAGAGGGAGAGAGGGAGGGAGGAGTGGTTGCCATCGTGGGGATGGGTGGCCTTGGCAAAACTACTCTTGCCAAGAAAGTTTACAACGACGGTGCTGTTCAGAACCACTTTGGCCGTTACTGTGCTTGGGTTTATGTATCTCAAGAGTACAATATCCTGGAACTTTTGCTTGGGATCGCTAGTTGTATCATCACTCTCACCGACGAACAAAAACGTAAGATTCAAAATCATGAGTTGGGGAAAGAGATTGAAAAATGTCTCCAGGAAAAGAGTTACTTGATAATGCTTGATGATGTATGGAACACCGATGTTTGGCGCGGGTTGAGCTCATTTTTTCCTGCAGAATCAAATAAGAGCAGAGTATTGATCACTACTCGCAATGAACAAATTGTTGTGGATGCTCATTCAGATTGCTATAAACTTCAACTTCTGGGTGACGATGAAAGCTGGGAGTTGTTTCTCAGTAGAGTAGGGAGTACAACAGTACTGACATGGTCAGGGTTGGAGGAATTCAAAAAGGAGATTGTATCAAAATGCAAAGGTTTACCTCTTGCAATCGTGGTGCTCGGAGGACTTCTATCACTGAAAGATCTGACACAAAACTCATGGCAGAAAGTGCTTAAAAGCATGGATTAGCATCTAAGTCAAGGTCCTGACTTCTGTTTAGGAATTCTTGCACTGAGCTATAACGACTTACCCTCTTACTTGAAGCCCTGCTTTCTTTACTGTGGGGTTTTTCCGGAGGACTCAGAAATCAAAGCAACTAAGTTGATTCGCTTGTGGGTTGCTGAAGGATTTGTACAAAAAAGGGGAAAAGAAACTCTGGAAGACATTGCAGAAGACTACTTATACGAGTTGATCTAGAGAAGCATGATTCAGGTGGCTGATACGAGAGACAATGGAAGGGTGAAGTCTTGCCGTATACACGACCTGCTTCGAGATCTAGCCATTTCAGAAGCTAAAGAAGAAAAACTTTTTGCGGTAGATGAAAACATTGATGTGGATGTGCTTCCTACTAGTGTTCGTCGACTAATCAGTAATATTAATCAGACCAACTCTCCGCATTTGCAAAATTCTAATCTCCGATCTTTGATCCTCAGTAGATCCATTGATGAAGGAGATGAGGTATGTTTACATAAATACCCTAAATTGTTTCGGGTCCTGCACGTGGACTTGGGCTGAGTAGAGTAATTTATGGGCGTCTCAAACTACCAGGAAAAATAGGAGAACTCATCCACTTGAAATATTTATGCTTAAGGGGAATTAAATGGGGAATAAGGCTTCCACCATCAATCGGTGGACTTGTTAATTTGCAAACCCTTGATTCAGGATACAATTATATTCGCATACCCCATACAATTTGGAAATTGCAGCAAATGAGACATCTAACTTGTTACGAAGGTAAAATCCCATCGAGGCCGTCAATGAGAGAGAGGTGGGCGTGTGGCCATTTGGGTGTCCATCAAATGACCAACCTTGAGACGTTATCATTACGGGGTGGCGATTGGTTGAAGGATGACAACTTGGGAAGACTGACTCACCACCTAAAGCAATTGTAGCTAAACCTTTATTTTCACCCAAATTTGGAGGGGTTCCGATTTATAGCCCAATTAACTAGGCTTCAAAATCTCAAGTTGTTTACTAATTTCAGAGAAATTAAGAGAATGTCAACATCAAATGCTGAAGTTGAATCTAGAACAATGTTATTCCCGGGTCTAGAGTTTTTATCACACCACAAGTGCCTCTGCAAATTGTTTCTAGGAGGAACCATCCGGAAACTACCTGTGGACATAACACTCTATCCTCCAAACCTCATGCCACTCAAACTTTCGGAAACTCACTTGGAGGAAGATCCAATGGGGATACTAGGGAGGTTGCCAAACTTGAGGATTCTCACTAATTATTTGAACGTACTTATGTGGGGACGAAAATGAATTCTCATCATGGAGAGTTTCTTCGACTTGAATTCCCACAAATGCAGCAGTTGTAGAGTCTAGAAGACTTGTCAGTGGAGGAAGGAGCAATTCCTAATCTGAAGACATTGAAAATTGAGTGTTGTCACAATATGAGGAAGTTCCCACATGGATTATTGCAGCTGAAAAAGCTCCAACGACTAAACCTCTATGATGTATCTCAAGAATTGATGAGTGAGGTTTTAAAGACACAAGGAGAAGATTGGAATAGGATCCGTCTTATCATCTCCCAAACACCTTCCTCATGATTCGGTGTAAGGCTAATATTCAATCAGTCGAAAGCCTTTTGTTTTGAATATTTCATCCCATAATTTATGTATTTTAATAAGATTAGAATGAAATTCATTCTCGCTCCATGTGAAAATGACCTACTCTTTTTTTTTTTTCAATTCACCTTTAATATTTGCATTTTTTTTCTATTTTCATGTTATTATTATCAATAATAAAATAATATTATTAATATTTTCATTAACTATAGACCCTCATTTTGTGTTAGAAAGTGTCTCAAATTCCACTACAAGAAAAAGGGTCATTGTTAACATATATTATCTTTACTTAAAGTAGTATATGTCAATATCTTTTATTTAAATGGGCAACTATGACATATAAAACTTAGTTAAAAGAAATAATGACATATATGAATTCCAGTGATTATTCCATGACTTATGACGATGCAACTTTGACAGAGAATTTATAAGTCAATATAAAATTAATATATTCATATGTAAAGGTATCTAAATAAAGGCAATAATGACATATGTGGAATTTGCTAAAATTTTATTTAATTTATGGTAATACAATCTTGATAGAAAAATTATAAGTCAATATATGGAGTTAAAATATTTTTATGTCAAGGTTGGTAAAAGCTATCTTGACAAATAATTTATAAGTCAATCTAATTTTATTAATAAATCTATCAAGGTTATATTAGTAAATATTAAAAATCTCACTTCTCATTTTTTTTCTTTTAATTCTATCTAGGCCCATTCCCATCTACAAGCAACTTGAAAGAAAATCCTAAGACAATAGGCACCATTAAAAATTTTGTGAAAAGTAAAAATAATTTTTATTAAAATTTATTGAATTAGATATTTATTCTCCATGCAAATATATATCCTTTATAGGGTTTTAATTTTTGTTTTTGTTTTTTTGCATTTTTTATGACATTTATTAAATGATGTAACATGACTTCCTTTTATTTTGTTTATTATTGCAACCATAATAATGTACTCATGTAAAATGTATGCAGTCAGTGGTCTTTGTCACACATGGACAAATCATTTATAATGATATTTAGATTTAACAATTTGGTGTTATTTGTGCCTAATACTTAAATAGCCTCTGCAACTTGCACCCCAGTTACATAATACCATTTCAGAATTTCTACTAGTAGAGGGACATTTGGTGGGATAATAAAAATTATATGCCTAAATAAATGCCTTTGTGGGTAGTTTAAAGTTGCCCCAAATTATTTGAGTAAATTACAAAATCTCATAAATGCTCCAACGGGACATTCAACTGTAAGTCCCAGAAATGACAACCAAAAAATATGTTTGTCAACCTTCTCATGGGATCATGCAAACATATGAGCGTGAGTTTAGTAGAATACTACAACAAAAAATGCCAAACCCACAAAATAGAGGGTTATTGGCTACAGATTTAACATTCATGGATTCATCTCAATCCTCCTCAAGCTCCATATTAAGCTTCAAACCCTAATAAACCATCTAATTCAAGAAAAGCTAGAGGAATATTATATTTGCAAACTAGCGCATGTAGAGTTTAGCATGTCAAATGTAGTTGTAAGAAGTCTTAACTAATGTAGGTGAAATTTAGCTGAAATAAAATAAGGGTAAAATTGGCAGAATATAGTCACGTGTACCTGAAATTTCTCTTGTATTTGGTGTAATAATTATGAACTTTAGCTGTCTGTGTGAAATTGATAATCCTTTTAAAAGTAAGAACTAGGAAACCAGTCTCATTTCTTACTTTGGAATGTTCATGATGTATTATTCATCTCATTATATGTAAACAGTTCTTATTTAATAAAGAAATTCCACGGGGTAGGACATGGGATTGGAAGCTCAATCTGAACACTCATTCAAGGCTTCCACATCTGGTCAAGAGCGGCGCATTGATCTCATTTACAATGACCTGTTTCTTATGAAATACAAATTGTCCACTTACACTTCAAGGCGCCGCATCCTCACACGTACATCACAACACGCCAAAACATGGCCAACTCATACATTTGCATATTATTCTCCAAGGAGAAACCACATGTTTCAAAGATAAAAGAGTAACAAGAAAAGGGAATATAATAAAAAATATATATATATATATATATATATATATATATATATATATATATATATATATATATATATAAGTATTACTTGGAAAAGAAATACAATATGCATGATGTTCAAGTAATACATCCAATCCCAGTATATAAAACATCAAAAAGATGGGATTCACAAGTCTAATATAAGATGTAAGTAAAAAAAAAAAAACATAAAAAGATCAGATAGTAGTGGGATCATGTGATGGCTCTACTTTGATCTCCTCATCTGGTATGGGCTGCTCAGCTGGCATGGTACCCTCATTTGGTATGGCCTACTCAGTTGGTATGGTCCCCTCATCTGGCAGTGAAGGTTCGGATGGTCCAGACCTATCATACCCAGGAAGTGTCTGCATACTCAGATACTGCTGAATCTGATGAAGGATCGTGGTATGCTGGGTTTGAGTAGCAATGATCTGATCCTGGTGTGCACGAATAGTGGCCATCTGCTGGAAAAGAGAATCCTGAGCGGTGCTCAATGTCTGCAATGAGTGCACTAAGCCTCTGAATTCCGTAAGAGAAACGGTGACAGTGGGCTCAGAGGAAGGAGGAGGTACTGAGGTAGCTGGCACGACTGGTGGAGTTGGCTGAGTAATAGGAGAATCAGGAAGTGTGGCCTCAGGCATGGGCACTGAGGTGTGTGCTGCAGGGGCAGGAGGTATAGTGTCAGTGAGAATCTCATCGTGCTGGGCCTGAGGTAGCTTCTCATCTTGGGGTAGCTCTGGAGGTGGGGGCACATCTGGGGCTCCCTGAGGTGGAGGCACAACTGGGGCTTCCTGAGGTGCAAAGTAGGCTGCCAAGTGATGCCATTTGTCGAGAGAAAAGTCCTCTCGGCAATGGCGGCGCCTCTCAAGGCGGGGCTCTCCAGGATAGCCCAGGTGCTCTAAAATCTGGCAGAGGAGCCTCAGAAATAATAATGGAATGACATCTTCCCTCTGAAGCTTCTTCTGATGGACTTTCCCTTCAAAGTGAAGAAGAGAAGTCATAATCAAATGATGAGGGCCGAAGTAATATCCCTCAAAAATCCTAAATAACGCCTCAAGTATAGCTCCTCTCCTCTGAACTTTATGCTGAAGTGGGAAGATGTTGGCACGCGGGAGCACATCAATAAGAAGCATCCCAGATGGAAGCTCTCTCCTAGTCAACACTGAGGCTGTGGAAGTCCCCCTGGACAAGATACGAACCATGTCCCTCTGAGAGAATGAGGACCACTCCCTGAAGTCTGCCTGAGTCACAGGCTCATAAGGTATACGGAGGGCCTCAGCAATGTGGCAAGCTCCAATGGCACCCTGGCGTCCATCTATGGTAAAATAGATGAGAGTAGGATTCCGGATGCCTCGAGTAGTCATAGAATGATAAAAGTCTAGAACTACTCTCGGATAATAGAACTGCCTAGGGGTGAAGAGATGTTCCATGTGATACCTCTGCAGCAAACGGAATGAATCCCTGAGCTCTGGCTGCTGTCTGAGAGCCTCGATGTCGAACCAGGTCTCTGAATGGAAGGATCGATCTCTGCAATCCAGGTTGCCCTCTATAGGTGGCCCTGCGATCATAGGACGTCTGATGACGGTCTCGAGAGGGATCCCCACAGGAATCTGAGAGTCCGGCTTGGCCTGAGGTGTCTGGGATAGCTCTTAAGGACCCGAGAACTTGGCCCTTTTCTCGGGTGGCCGAGAAGTAGGCCTCTTGGCTTTGGCGGCGGGTGGCATAGGTTCAATGGGTGGCCTCCTGGTGGGATATCGGCGCTGAGAAGGCGTGGAGTCCTGAGCAGGTGGCGAAGTGGCGCCTCCAATGGCGGACCGTGGTGGTCAAGGCACCGGCGGCGAGGATGGGGATGCAGAAAGACCTCCCCTAGTCTTTGCCATGGCGGAAATGGAGCGAGCGAGATGGCTGTTCGAGTTCCAGAGGCTCTCAGCTGGTGCGCGGGAGCGAGCGAGATGGTCGTTCGAGTTCCAGAGGCTTTTCAGCTTCTCTCCTTCAGGGGTTTATATAGAGATGGGGCTTGGGGTGGTTTGATGTTTAAAAATTCCAAGGCAACCGAAAAGTCGTTTTTGGAAGTTAGGCAAAACCCTGGGGGTAAAAATTGAGTTTAAAATTCAGAGTTTTCGCAGCTTAAAAGTTGATTTCGCACCTTGAATTTTACCGTGCGAAATTTTCGCACCTTGAACTGAGAATTTCGCACCTTAAATGGAGTTTCGCACTAAATTTGGCACTGTGCGAAATTTTCGCACCTTGTTTCGCACGGTGCGAAAATTGGCTTGAGGTGTGCGAAATGGCACTCATGTGCCAGGAATGTGTTTCGCACGGTGCGAAAATTTTTGCACATTGAATAGTGGTGTGCGAAATTGAAATTTAGAAAATTTGCACCTTGGACAGGGATTTTCGCACCTTGGATTGAGGTGTGCGAAATTTTCGCACCTTGATTCGCATTGTGCGAAAATTGCCTTGAGGTGTGCGAAATGGCACTCGTGTGCCAGGAGTGTGTTTCGCACGGTGCGAAAATTTTCGCACCCCAAGTGTGCTAAATTTTCGCACCTTGGATTGAGGTGTGCGAAATTTTCGCACCTTGATTCACACTGTGAGAAAATTGCTGTGCGAAAATTGCCTTGAGGTGTGCGAAATGGCACTCGTGTGCCAGGAGTGTGTTTCGCACGGTGTGAAAATTTTCGCACCTTCAATAGTGGTGTGCGAAAATTTTCGCACCCCAAGTGTGCGAAATTTTCGCACCTTGGATTGAGCTGTGTGAAATTTTCGCACCTTGATTCGCACTGTGCGAAAATTGCCTTGAGGTGTGCAAAATGGCACTCGTGTGCCAGGAGTGTGTTTCGCACGGTGCGAAAATTTTCGCACCTTCAATAGTGGTGTGCGAAAATTTTCGCACCCCAAGTGTGCGAAATTTTCGCACCTTGGATTGAGCTGTGCGAAATTTTCACACCTTGATTCGCACTGTGCGAAAATTGCCTTGAGGTGTGCGAAATGGCACTCGTGTGCCAAGAGTGTGTTTCGCACGGTGCGAAAATTTTCGCACCTTCAATAGTGGTGTGCGAAATGGTGCTTTTGGAATTTCGCACCTTGAAATGCATTTTCGCATGTTGGATTCCTTCGTGCGAAATTTTCGCACCTTCAAATGCAGTGCTCTTTCCCCTTTGCTTTACTCCCCTGCCTTGCTTTTGAAGGCTTCTCCATATTTTTCTTGATTTTTTTTCTGAAATTTAACATCAACATTGAATAGAATTAAGACAAAATAAACCAAGTTTGAGCAAGAATTAAAATCAAAAGAAATAAAAATAAAAATAACAATACAACTATATAAAACTATAAAAATTCATGGACTTAATATAGTCCATGAAACCCTGCTTTCCCTCAAAGTTGCGTGGTTCAAGGAGGTTGATCTCCTCCTTGTCTGCATAGCTCTATGAATGGCTTGAGACGATGGCCATTGACTTTGAAGGTTTGATTGTCTTTGGGATTGAATACTTCCACCACTCCATTGGGATGCACTTCATGAATTATGAAAGGACCCGTCCACCTTGATTTCAATTTTCCTGGAAAAAGATGAAGTTTAGAGTCATAAAGCCATTCATAGAATGCACCCACCAAGGATGAGTGCACCCTCATGCATCGTGCCTCCTCTTGAGCAGTTGATCATAAGGCCCCATATTGTACCCCTCCTACCAAATTTCCATGGAATGGAGAGTGAGCACCCATATGCCCACGTCAAGGAATTTGAGGAGGTGTGCAATACTTTTAGAGAGGGAGGAGCTTTGAGACTCAAGCTATTCCCTTTTACTTTGAAGGACAAGGCAAAGATATGGCTTAACTCTGGAGCATAAGGAATTGGGTTGATCTGCAGGTCGAATTTTTTTAAAAAATTTTCCCCGCCCATAGGACCAATGGGTTGAAAAAAATTTTCCCCGCCAATAGGACCAATGGGTTGAAGAGACAAATCTCAAACTTTTTAGCCAAAGAAAAAGAAGTTCCATGAATGTTGCTTGTGATAGAAACAACACACACCCCGACACCAGCGTTATTCTTGTGACAGATGGATTTTGGGCAGCCCAAAGCATGGGCTGTGATAGAAGAAAGACGGTTGATGTGAAGGTGGTAGGGATTGGTTTTTTTTTTTATTGCCTAAAGGATAGGCTGTTGCACAGTATGGCATGGCCTGACATACTTGTCTTGAGCAACTAAAAATAAGCTTTAAAGAGAGAGTGGTATGACTTATGGGTTAAGATACGTTTTCAGCCATCTGAAATAGCAAGAAAACACGATTGATGGGTGAGAGAAATGGGAAGCTAGGCTAACTACCTATGGAGACTATTGTTGGACGGTTGACGCATGGGTTAGATTAAGGTGTGTTTGCCTTGTTTTAAATTATATGAAGGCTAAATATAAATACTTCATAAAAGCATACAAGTTACATATATTTTTTTTTTTAGAAAATTAATTTATTTTATATTTTGATGTGTGAATTTTAATATCATATATGGATTTTACTTATGATTCATGATATCTAAAAATAATAATTATCTTGACATGTTTATTATAAAAAAAAATAACACATTTTATTTTATATTTTAAGACATGAATTAGATAATCATAATAAACTCAAATTTTAATTTTGTTTTTGGTTCATAAAGTATTAAAAGGAGAATTGCTTTGATATATTAATGAACTCAAATCTTTATTTTGATTTAGGATTCTTGTAATGTTAAAAAGGAAAATTATTTTATCATAAAATAAATCTTAGAATATATATTTAATAACTTTAACATATTATTTTTCAATTGAATCATTCAATATATTGATTAATAGCTCAAGTTCTATAATTTATAAGATAAAGTTAACAAATTAAAAAAAACTTGAATCTTATTAAATTATTTAAAAAAAAACAAAAAAAATAACTCATTCCAATTCATTATCAAAACTATAGTTTAAAAATGAAACTATAGTTTGAATGGTAGTACTATTAGAAAATATTGTTATGATTGACTAACTTGTCTTATCTCGTAAAACAAAAGGTTCTCTCTTTTTAATATTTTTTTTGTTTTACGATCCCTAAGCATAATATGTGTTTGTCTTTACATTTATTATAATAATTATAAGAGATGGATGAATGCACCTCCTTATTTAAATTTTAATTTTGGGTGTTTAATGGTTAAGTTGTAATACCATTATATATTATTTCAGTTCTTCAAAGTACATTGTTTTTTCTCATTACCCATTAAAAAAAAAATAGATTAATACAATGAGCTTTAAAATTTCATTTTCATCTTGAATTTTTCAAATGAAATGTCGTGTTAAGAAAATTAGGGGAGAGAAAATGGAAGAATATGAAATTAAAAAAAAAATTATATTAAAACTCTATAAGTCCTTTTTTGCTATGTTATGTAATTTAAATTTATATATATTTTATATTAGAAAATGTTGTTTTTTTTTTAAAATATCCTATTATTCCAAATGGTGGTCATGGTAGTGAGATACTAAATGAATATATATTTACTCAATTCCAAAACTGCAACCAGCATGAGAAAGAGTTCATTGAAAAATAAATTGGACATGACAAAGAGTTCATTGAAAAATAAATTGGACATGTTATCCTCCCAGCCAACAAGTGTAAAGTCAATGTTAGAGAAGGTTAGGAGCCTTAGAGGTAGTGGAGTCACATCATCATCATCCTAACTATTGAGTGCTATCAAGTGCTTATCGGCTGCATGACTAATGGGAAGTGGAGAATTGTTATTCTTAATAATTATTTATATAGAATGAGGAAAATTGGTTTTCTGGAAGAGGGGTTTGAATTCTATCAAAAGATGCAGAATGAGGGTGTTATTCCAGGCAAGTTCACCTTCCCATGTGCAATCAAAGATAGCCTTGATGTTTTGGAGATTAAAAAGATTCATGGGTTGTTGTTCAAATTTGGATTGGAATTGGATGTCTTCATTGGTAGTGCTTTGGTAAATTTGGTCTGATGGAGCATGCACAAGTAGCATTCGAGGAGTTGCCAATCAGAGATGTCGTGTTATGGAATGCTATGGTTAATGGGTGTTCACAAATTGGTTAGTTTGAGATGGTGTTGGAGACTTTTAGGAGGATGAACGACGAGAGCGTTGTTCCAAGTAAATTTACTGTTACCGGATTATCAGTTTTTGCTGTGATAGAAGATTTGAATAATGGTAGAATAATTCATGGGTTTGCCATGAAAATAGGGTATGATTTAGGTGTTGCTATTTTAAACTCGTTGATTGATATGTATGGGAAATGCAAGCGTATTAAAGATGCATTGGATATTTTTGAGATGATGAGAGAGAAAGATATATTCTCATGGAACTCGATTGTATCTGTTCATGAACAGTATGGTGATCATGATAAAACTCTAAGGCTTCTTGATAGGATGCTAGGTGCAGGGATTCAACCTGATTTGGTCACAATCACAACTAATCCACAGGTACGTGATTATTAGAAGGTTGGGAAAGGATGGTAAAGATATTGATGATGTTTTACTGAAGATGCATCTAATGTACAGTCACTGTCTTCAGAATCCACTGGTATATATGATGCCTATGGGAATCCAAAGGTGCTTCCTCAAATTAGAGATCAATACCAAGTTGACTTTCCAACTCTTAGTACAAAATCTAATTATCCTTGGCTTACAATACCCAGCTAACATTGCAACAGTGGCTGGCACTCCTCACTATTTTTTATTGAGATTGCCCATACCAATTATGTGAGTCATTGATGAAATTGAGAACATTGGACATGAACCTCTAGAACTTCATGGTGCCAAATAATGGAATCCATTGAACTAACTCATGCAAAATCAATTGGGGAATTAGTGGAACCCCTACATAAAATCATTTTTTCAAAACTCTTCTTTGTTGCCAATTTTCACTCAACCATTGACCCTTTAGCTTTAAAATTAGTTTCAGCAACTTTAGAATATTTTTAAAAAATTTCCAAAACTTGAATGATTTTCCTCACTTCTTGAACTTGAATTTAAAATTTTGTTTGAGTTAGAAAGCAATTCTGGAATAGAAGATATAAACGAGTTTTTAGGAGGGCTCTGTTTCTACCCAGTTCTAGACACCCGAAATATTTTTCTAAAAATAAAATAACAAATGACTTTCTAAATTTGATTCAATATTTTTTATTAATTCTAGACTTCTTGAAATTGATCTTAGACATAAAATATTGAAAAAATATGCATTTTTGAGGGAGATATGATTCTTCAAAGTTATACCTACTATACATAATGGAATCTGGATATTTGATTAGTTGGAGTGTTTTAAAAATATTTTTGAGTACTACCCGACTTATTTTTCCTGTGATATGTGAATGATGTGTTTTATTTTTTATATGATTTTATGTGATCACTTATTAATTTTTTAAAAATTCGTTTATGCATGTCACTATTTTTTTACCTACTTTGGACCTTCTGGAACTTTTCGGTGTCTTTGCTGCAATTTGTCATTCAAATGAGTGTTTGGCTTTTGATATCTTGTTCTGGATGTGTAGGAGTTGTTTCCTGAATTTTTTTGTGATTAAATTCTACTCCAAGACATCTTTTTAGAAATTGTTTTGTGAAGCTCCCTTTACTAAGGGTATGCTGATGGTCTTGTACTTTGCTTGAATTAGTTATCTATTTTTGGAGTCATTTGATTTATCTTGGCTCAATTTTGTCTTTGGTATTGTATATTAGACATAAGGAATATGTTATATAATTTATACTTGTCCCTCTAACATTTTTGGGGGAATCTTATAAATTATGCATGTTATCTAGGTATGCTCTCTATCACTTACTTTTTGGAATTTTATGAAAAGACATGTTGTTGTGAGCCATATCTATGTTCGATGTAATCCTTGGATGCTCGATTTGCTTTGATTAAATACATGTCATGTACTATATTTCTGTGCTAACTTTAATGTCTTATGATAGCACTTGAGAGGCAGTCCAGGTACACATCCTAACCCTCATTTCTGATTGTGATTTGATTTCTTTTTTGGCATGCTAGTTTTGAAATCACCTTAGCTTACCTAGGTATCTTCAATCAATTGATTAATTTCCACTTTTCCCTCAACTTAGTCATTAGAGACCTCTTTAGGTCTTAGAGGGGTGCTACCTCTTAGAGGTATCTTTCTAATAGGTAACCTTATCCCCAAGCCAAGACTCGGGTTTTTCAAGACTTTCTTTTCCAAAACTATGGAGTCACTTCTTTAGGGTTTTCTTTCTTATTTTATTTTCCCTTTTAAAATAAAATAAATAAGTGGCGATTCCAACTTTTTCAAAACTAATTTTTCACCTAGGACGCACATGAAATTTGCGGGTCCACACAAATCCTTGAATGAGAGATCAAGACTGGTGCGGTACTTTAGGATGTCTCTAGGAAACCCTCTCTAGAGAATGTGTGACCTTTCCATAGTCACTTAATGATCTCTAACCCTTTAAGGGTTAATATGAAGGTACTTATAGGCAAAAGCTTGAAGAGTTTCAATTTTGGAAGGTTTCTCAATTGAAATAGCATGAAAAACTCGGTAAAATCTGTATGACCGCTCGAGCCAACTCACTGATTGCATGAGTGCCTCAGGTTCTTGAGCGGTCTTGAGCACTTGAGCATTCTAGGTCATTTGAGCGATCATGCTTTACTTAAAAAAAAAAACAATTTTAAATCATTTTAAGTTCAAAATAAAAACCGATGCTCTTTAATACCTCAACCTAGCCTAATTTGCCACATGTCAAACCTCTTTAGATATACCTATGACTTCTTGATTGGATGAACAACAACTCTTGATTTCAATGGAGAGCAAGTCACTATCTAAAAAGGCTTCTATGGTCAAACATAAAAAAGAACAAAATTGCCAACATATAAACAAGACTTATTGTCCGAACAACTTGTATATTTTCTTAGTGTGTGTCTAAAATGGGTTTTTTCTTTTTCTTCTTTCCATGCCAATTTAAGGGAGATCAAGAATGTTGCTCTAGCAAGTTCTCTAGTGGAACAATCTCAAGTGAAATACATATCTCAATTAGAAAATAAAAAAGACTCATAGCTTAACAATCTTAATTTAACTTTTTTTTTTCCATTTCTAGGCAACCAAACACAACATGAATTGCAGAGAAAAATCGTAGTTAACAAAAAAAATCATGTTTACAAGAAACATATTATTAAAACTAGATGGAATATCTTTTTAATAAAAAACTAGATGGAGTATCTTTTCAATAAAAAAAACTAGTATTATGCCTTGTTATTTTATTTTATTTTTTTACCTTTCTATTTTTATAAGAAGCAAATATTTGAGTTCAAGCTTGGTTACAAGTTAGTCACAAAACCCATTCTCCAAGCAACATATATTAAAGACTGTTGTGGACTCACATTTTTCATGTGCGTCCACATGTCGACGAGACTCATTTTTCAAAATGAAAAACTATTTTTGGAAAAGTTGGAGTCGCCACTTATTTTATTTAATTTTAAAAGGAAAATAAAACAAGAAAGAAAAACCCTAAAAAATGTGACTCCATAGTTTTGAAAAAGCATGTCTTCGAAAAGTTCGGGTCTAGGTTTAGGGATCAGGTTACCTATTAGGAAGATACCTCAAAGAGATAACACCCCTCTAAGCCCTAAAAACTTGCTAACTTGAGGGAAGTATGACAATTAATTAGTTGATTATGGATACCTAGATAAGCCAAAGTGATTTTAAAAGTTTGTTAATTCTAGCATGCCAAACAAGGATTCAAATCACAATCATAAAGAAAGGATAGTATGTGTACCTAGACTTCTTCTTAAGCGCTATCACAAAACATCAAAGTTAGTTTGACAATATAATACAACATACCTTATGCATTCAATCCATTCAAAAAATCAAGCCATAAATTAGAGCAATAAAGACAATATCAAACATGAGAGTATTCACAAACAAATTTTGCATATTTACAGAATTAAAAAGAGAAGGGGTGTAAGAGACGTACCTAGAGAGCACACATAACTTACAATGCGCTTGCACGTAGCTAGAGAGGGTTAGCTCACAAGTAATAATGGATAACTATGACAATAAACCCTAATATACATGGTATATATACAACTCAAATGAAATGGTATGAGTCTAAAAAAATAATAACTATCACATACGACATGCATATAAGCTTGTTGTTAAATTTAAACTAATGCTCAAGATAACTATAAGTATCAAAATTAGTGACTAAGACAAAAACATGCAGCAAGGGGTAGAATAGTTGCATTCACTTAAAAAATCCTAAACAAATATCTAAAAACATTATTTTGCCATGAAAAAAAATTCAAACAACATCGTCATTATGTCTACATTAGAGAATAAAACCCAAAACCGAGTTAAGATATGCCAAACAATACTAGGTTAAAATATAGGTTAAAATATAAGTTAAACACTATACAGAATTTCCAACATGCCATTAGAATAGAAGTTTTCACTAAACAAATGCTAAAAAATATCTAGAATGCAAATTAAATTGAAAAAAAGAAAAAAAAAATTCTAGAGAACATCTGTTTCATGTCCAGTCTATCAGCCACATGGTTAAACAATCATTCAAATAACAAATTTAAACAAAAATGCCCAAAAGTTCCAAAAGGTCTAGAACTGAGCAAAAAATAATGACATGTGTATACCGAATTTTAAAAAAAACATGCAAAGGTCTCCTAAAATCACACACATCATTTAAAGTGTCTAAATTACACAAAAAAAATAAAAATAAAAAAAATCTAGGGTTAAGGAGCATTCTAAACTATTTTTAAAACACTTAAACTCATTAGCTATCCAGAATCAATCATGTACAGTGGATGCAAATTTGAAAAAACATATTTCCCTCTAGAAAACATATATTTCAATATTGTAAGTGTCAAAATTCAATTTCAGGAAGTCAAAAATTTAGGAAAAATATCAAAACAAATTTACAAAGTCATCTAATAATTTATTTTTACATAAACATTTGAAGTGTCCAAAACCGGGCGAAAACAAAACCACCTGAAAGACTCATTCATGTCTTCTATTTCAACATTGCTTTTTAACTCAAACAAAGTTCTAAATTCATGTTCAAGATGCCTGCACTATCATACAACCATTATGAAAATTTTAGAAACATCATAAATAGATCAAATCGAATTTTCTTTTTAAAGATGTAGTAAATTGAACAAGCTAATGGTAAAAGGCTTTTGAAAAATGATTTTATGTAGGGGTTCCACCAATTCCCCTATTGATATATATAAATCTAACCTATGAATTCCCATCTATTTGGGACTACAAGCTTGGATTCATGTTTGACTCAACCAAATTTTTATTAAAAATAAAAGGGTGCAAACTGAATGAGATATAATTGCATATTTTTTAATATATATATTGATCATAAGGATTCTAGATGAATTTTTAAGAAAATTATTTTCTTTTAAAATAAAAGAAATTGATTTGAAATAACAAAATAGAAGAAACAAAATACCAAGTAAAACAAAAGAAAACAAAATCACAAAGTAAAATTTTGGACAACCAAGGAAACTAAAGTGGTGAGATAAAGACCAATCATCATTATTTTCCAATGGCCTTTGAACAAAAGGAAATTACCAAAGGAATAAATTATTAATATTTAGATCAAATAAGCTAATGAAATATCCATCAAGAATTAGCAACAAGGATTCAAGAAGTGCATAAATTGAGAATAACAATCAAGAATTAACATAAGATCAACTAACACAAAAATGCCTCTAGACTAAAAAAATAAATTAAGACTATATTAAATCAGGATTAAACTTTATCTAACGGGATTAATTAAACTAATGTATTAAAATCACAAACACATACAAGTAAAGAACAAATTAAAACTATATTAAATCGTAATTAAAAACATGAACTTTATTTAATAAGATTAATTAAACTGTTGAATTACAATTACAAACACATCCAAATTAAAAATAAATAAATTAAATTATAACTAAACTAAATCGGAATTAAAAAATATAAACTTTATCTAGAAGGATCATTTAAATTAAGGAATTAAAATTACTAACACATTTAAACTAAAAGATAGATTAAAATTAAACTGAATTGGAATCTAAAAAAAAAAGAAACATGAATTTTATCTAACTGGATTAATTAAACTAATGAATCAAAATTCCAAACACATCCAAACTAAAGAATAAATTGAAGCTAAACTAAATCGGAATTAAAAAAAAAAAAAAAAACTTTATCTAACAAGATTATTTAAACTAATGAATTAAAATCACAAAATATACTTAAACTAAAAGATAAGTTAAAACTGAACTAATTCAAAATTTAAAAAATATAAACTTTATCTAATAGGATTATTTAGACTGATGACATAAAATCACAAACGCATTTAAACTAACAAATAGATTAAAAATAAACTAATTTATATTAAAAACATGAACTACTTTATCTAGCATAATTATTCAAGCTAAAGAATTAAAATCACAAACACACTTAAACTAAAAGATACATTAAAATTGAACTAATTTAAAATTAAAAAATATAAATTTTATCTAACTAGATTATCTAAACTAATAGATTAAAATCACAAACACATTTAAACTAAATAGATAGATTAAAAATAAACTAATTCGAGATTAAAAACATGAACTTTATCTAACAGAATTATTTAAATTAATAAATTAAAATCACAAACACACTTAAGCTTAAGCTAAAAGATAGGTTAAAACTGAACTAATTTAGAATTAAAAAATACAAACTATATCTAACATGATTATTTAAACTAATAAATTAAAATCACATAAACATTTAAACTAACAAATAAATTAAAAATAAACTATTTTGGGATTCAAAACATGAACTTTATCTAACATAATTATTTAAACTAATAAATTAAAATCACAAACATACTTAAATTAAAAGAATAAATTATAACTAAATTAAATTGTAATTAAAAACATCAACAGAATTAATTAAACTAAGAAGTCAAAATCACAAACACATCCAAGTTAAAAAAAAAAAAAAAAGATTAAAACTAAACGAAACCGGAATTGAAAACCGGAACTTACCTATCTTGCATCGCCGATCCCCCCTCTGAATGTGTGGCCTTTCGATGCTGAGATGCAGCCATGTGGAGTGGGGTCTCGGCAGTGTCCCCAGAAAAATCTTCAACAGTGCTCCTTGCTATCCCTCGGATGCGTGCTGCCGTGTATGGAGAATGGTGCGGCTGGTTCCTCCCCCTCAAAGCAGGGGGATCTTCCTATAAAAATAGGTGCTGCCGTGAGTAACGGAGACTCCTCCTCGATACCGTAACGTGTGTGTTTCTTTTTTATATGGAAACAGCTTTGATACTTATCAAGGAAAGAGATTTTTATTATTACTTTTTTCTTTTTAAATTTGATATTGGAAAGTGGCTTTGGTTTTGTTACCGAAAGTGGTGTTTTAATTTTATGTACATTACAAGTTTAAAAATATTAACAAACTTTAAAAAAAAAAAATACCAAATTGACATTAAAAAAAAAAAAGTTTATATTAAAAACACTTTTAAAAAAAATTAATTTATCTAACTTTATTTACATACATACCATTGAAGACTTTATATTAAAACAATTTTTTTTTTTTTTTTAAAAAAGATTTACCAAAATTCTATTTATGTAGGTACCACTAACAAAAACTATATTAAAACACTTTTGAAAAAATTAACTTACCAAAAAGAAAATATTAAAAGCACTTTCAAAAAACAACTTACTAAAAATTTATTTATGTACATACCATTAAAAATTTTATACTAAAAACATTTAATAATAATAATAATAATAATAATAATAATGATGATGATGATGATAATAAAAAGAGATAGGATAATTGATCACATATAATTTTCTATAAATAAATAAATAAAAGTGAATAGATAACTAAACAAATAATAATCAATAAATAACTAAATAAAATAAATAAATAGATAAATGCAAGTGTTAAAAATGCAAATTATGCAGACTATATAAGCCATGCAAAGGCGACCTAAATGGGCCAAGTGTGCCTAAATGGGCTAGGTGTACCTAAAGGGGCCTAAATGACCTAAAGGGGCTCGGGTGACCAGAAAAGGCCTAGGGGTGCCTAAATAGGCATAAAATGCCTAAATGGGCTAAGGCAAGCCGAAGTGGGCCTAAGTAACCTAAATGGGCCTAGGTGAACCTAGATAGGCCTAAGGTGGTGCCTAATATGCCAAGTGTGCGAAAATAGGCATACATGAACCTAGATGGGCCTAAGATGGTGCCTAATGGGCCAAGTGTGCCTAAATGGGCCTAGGTGAGCCTAAGTGAGCTTAGGGTGTCTAAATTAGCCTAGGTGGACCTAAAAGGTGTTTAAGTGACTTAGGGTCATCAAGACGGTGCCTAAGTGACCTAAATGGGCCTAGGTAAACCTAGATGGGCTTAAGGTGGTGCCTAATGGGCCAAGTGTATCTAAATTGGCCTAAGTGAACCTAGATAGGCCTAAGGTGGTGCTTAATGGACCAAGTGTGCCTAAATGGGCCTAGGTGAACCTAAGTGGGCCTAGGGTGTCTAAATGAGCCTAAGTGCACCTAAAAGGCTTCTAAATGACTTAACAGTGCCTAAGTGACCGAAATGGGCCTAGGTGAAACTAGATAGACCTAAGGTGGTACCTAATAGGCCAAGTGTGTCTAACTGGGTCCAGGTGAACCTAGGTGGGCCTAATGAGTCTTAATGGGCTTAGGTGGTGCCTAATGGGCTGAGTATACCTAAATGGACCAAATGTGACTAACTATGTTGTCCTAAAAGTGTATTTGGATGAACTATCCTAAAAAAATAAAGGAAAATTCTAGGTTTAACTCGGGACTGCCAAGGGTCAAATTGGAAGGCCAGATAAATTCTCATCCATAGTCTCCAAAGTGGCTTAAAAAATGGTAAGGTGTATGAGGAGCAATGGGTCACTAGGAAGTTGCTATGAAGTATTGAACGAACACTTAATAGGACATGTGCTAAGAGAACAAAATAGAGGGTTTACTACTGTATTGTTCTTTTAATAAAATATATAAAACAAAATTCTCTCTAGGTTATGTTTTCTTTAATACGTATGGTCATGAAAAATGAATAAACAAATAATCCCATAACCTAAATCATGAGTGCATCAAACCAAAGTGGAGCCAATACTAGACAATTGCTATAACCAAAAGGACAAAAAATAAGAATAAAAATAAGAATTTGATGAGCAGTGATCAAGAACTAAAATTTGAACTATTACTAATAGTTCACAATATATGAAGAAAACAACCTTTCACCTACGTTCTAAAGCCCTATACTAATAGAGGAAAAAACAAAATAACACCTAATAATATTTTCAAACCAATATGACACTATCCTTGTCCATTGTAGAGAAAGTATGGGAAAAGTATGGGAAAATCTCTAGAAACTTTTTAGCTATGAGAATTTGAACTTTGTTGATGTGAAATTCTCCACACTAACAAAACGTGTTGCTGCGAATTTATGAGATTCAACAATCCTAAAGCTGAAATAGAGCACAATCAAATCCAATTTCCAAAACTTTAATTTCTTACTAGGTTGCAAATTGAATCATAGGGCATAATACTCTACAAATAAGATTTCATCAAATCATAGAGCATGAAATCAAAACATTCCTTAAGGATTGAAATTAGCAAATCAAATCCCACAAACCCTTGAAATCAATAGATCCTTGTACCTTAAGGCTTAGTTTTAGGCTTGAAACATAGATGATGGGACTTGAGATCAGCAAAATAAGGAAATGTGAAATGGAGAAAGGTAAATCACACTTGAAATCAGAAAAGAAAGGAGAAAGGTCTCACACTAAGGAGTTTTGCTATGGAGAGGTGTAGAGAGAGGTTTTGGCTTAACTTTAATATGGGATATATTTCAACAACTGAGCTCGTGTGGATCAGATGCATGTGGTAGCGGCTAGTACATGACTGCAGTTATAAGGAAACAAATTATCCTTTTAAGCGCATTGCCAGTAATGGCAGTCACTTTGGATTTTTCGAGGAAAATTTCCAACTCATGCTGATACCTTTAGATGCGGGTGGAATATTTTTGAGCCTATATATAATCTTTACTTGGGGACTTTTATGACCCCCACTAAAACTCTATCACCCTTTCTTAGGTTTCTTGTAGTATATTGATAATCATAACACAAATATTTTAATAAAGTACATATTTTTTTAAAAATAAGTAATAATATTTTAAAAATAATAGTAGTTAATAATATTTTATTTGTAATGAATTATAAAAGTGAGTAAAATTCAATTTTAAAAAAAATATAAATAAATGAAGTTTATTTATAACTTGTACACATTTATTCGTAAATGACTAAAAACATATTCTAAACCATTTTGGTTTAGCAAATTATTGTATTAATTGACTTAGTTTTTAGTTTTACATATTAATTTTTACATGATTAGAAGTTTGTTTAGGTAGTGAGAAAACTTCAAAAAATATAATTGTATGCAAAAGAGAAATTGACATAGTTTTTTTGAACTAGTTTTGATCCCAAAAATTCTGATATTATTTGGATCATTTTTTTAGTTCTAAATTATTTTTAAATAGTAACTTGCTTATCAATGAATCCACTACACTAAGTTTGCTTGATTTGATGTCTAAATTTTTATTAAAAAAAAAAAAAAAGTTATGTGGAGAGGTGAAATTAATGTAGCTGCTTCAAACCAATTTTGATTCCGTAAATTCTAATATTAATTTACTCTACTTTTGAGTTCCAAGCTATCATTAAAAATTATTAGACTTGCCAACACATCAAGTTTTATTTGATTTGAAATCCATTTGCATAATAAGAAAAATCAAGTTAAGAGAAATTCATTAGAATTTAGGTACAAGTAAACAACACTTAGTCTATACTACATTTTATTTATGTATTTACTACCCCTTGTTTAAACATGTACTATTCAAACATGTATTACATCAACCATTGAGCAAAGACTTGTAAATCCTTTTAATTGATTTCCTAACTTCCACAAATTTTCTCACTATACAAAGGAACTTCAAATTAAATGATACTTGATGCTTTGGATTTTTTTAATGAGACCAATACTTTCTAAAAACTTGAGTAATCATTTCTTTATTAGTTTTCACTTTCCAACTTTATTAGATTTTTTATTCTACTTTTAATAGAGTTATTTATACTTATAAAAAAACTAATTTTCATAGCCCTAGCAAAAGGACCCAGTAAGAGAAAAACTTATGTTTATCATTACTTCATCATTGATCTAAAATCTCAAAATCAAAGGTTTTGATCTAAATATTTTAGAAGCTCTTTCAAGAAGGAAAGCTAAAGGTGAGAATTTGAGTCATCAAACGTCAATTGAGGTGATCCATTGAGGAGTAAGGAGTGTACTACATCACAAAGAGGAAGTATGTTGGTGTTATTTGATACAAGACTTGCAGGAAGAAGTTTCCAGACTAGCTAAACTTGTGTACAATCCTTTTTGATTTAATATATTTTAGTTACAATTGACAGACCCAAGATTTTTGCATGAGGTTGATACATTCTTTATAGGTAATTTTCTATGTATATATGATGTACTTGTATTGATTGAATATTTACTAAATTATCAAAAATAAAATTTATAACTCATAGGGAAAATCAAAATCAATAATAATTGGGTCTATTAATAAATTATAAAGTTAAATTTGAGATTAATCAAAATTTATATTTCTAGATTCGATTAAAATTGAATTGAATTGAAAATTAAAGCAAAATATTAGATAATTTAGAGCATGAAATTGAACTACTTATTCACTTCCTCTAGATAATTTTGTGAAACAAAAATATACACTTAGAAGGTATCAAAGTAGAAAAATATTTTAATTTTAAACATGTCTTTGTTATTGATTTCTTGGAATTTAAAGAAAAGATAAAAGATTTACTTTCAACTTGTGAAAAAAGTATATCTTGATTAGAAAGGGTTGCATAAGGAAAGCAAATTGTATAGAAAATTTAAAAAGCAAGAAAATTTATGAGAATTGAATAAAAATAGATATAAGAAGCAATTGAAAATTTGAATAAACATAAATTTGTTTTTCTTAATAAAATTTCATTTTCAAAAAAGGAATTTCATGTAATAAAGAAGTTAGTACAAAAAAAATTAAAATAAAAAATAAAAAATTGTGTCTATCACACCCCAAGGTCCAAAACTATGGTTTGATATAATATCAATGATCAACCCATAAATATATTTTTTTCCATTTTTTAAACTTGAGGTGTGAATAAAAGATGAAGTTATGATGTTTGTGGTTAAATTATCTCATTTAAATGCCTTTTGAAATAAAGTTTTTCGGGTTAGAAAAGCTCCAAAATCGTCTTGTTCTTATTAATTTAACTATGCTAAAATTTCACTAAGTACAGACAAAAAAAATGTCATTTTTAAACTGTTTTTTGTTGTTTTCATTTTACTAATACTAAAAATATATATATATTTTTTAGATTTTTATCTTTGATAATTTTACTTAAGCAAACTTTTTTTTATAAACATTTTAACTCACGCATGCACCATCAAAGAGCCCTAAGAAATAATATATATATATATATATATAATAAAATAAAAATAAAACCTAAAAATAATCATAAATCTTGAAATTACAAGTGATTCACTCAAAAAACACTCCCCCAAGTAAGAAACTTGGCTTATAGTATGTAAAGAAGTCCTTGAAGCAAAGGATGCCTCCAAGTCTTTACATCTATACTTCGTCAAGTCTCTCTCCAAATGGACAAAATCCCCCCTTAAAAGCTAAAGAATCCTACCTAAATGAGCCTCAAAGACAAATATTTATAAGCCAAGGAAGGCTAGAGATTTTGACACATGTCCTTATCTCCACCAAGGTTTCTATCTTTGTCCTAAGTAAACTCTCACAAATTAAGCCAACAAGTGTGAATCGTAAGGGCCAAGAGTTAGGCCCAAAAAAGCCCCCCAAAACTAACTAAAAACTCCAAAAAAATTGTAAAAAAATTAATTGAAGAAGGGGTTTTGAAAAAGGAAAAATTAGGGTCACCCATGGGCAATTGGTTGAGAAAACATCTCAACCGATGGAGTTGATTACCTAGACTAGTTGAATTGGTTGAACTGGTTATCTGGACCAATAGAGATAATAATAAAAAAAAAAAGGTCCGCTTTCGTGAAAATAAAGCCCTATTCAAGTCCCAAATGTGCCAAAATTTTGGGACTCCTAAGGTGCCACTAAAGTCACATTGTGGACCCAAAAATCCCTCCAAAAGTCTTCAAAGGTGGCTTAAGAGAGATATCGTCCAGATGACTAAGGAGTGCAAGAGCAACCATATAAAGGGGGCTTACACGCCTACTATACAAGGGCATATGTAAAGTGGGACCGAGTACATAATTAATACATATTTAAATGATAAAGTCAAGTATCACTTTTTTATTGGCTAAAATTAACAGTAGTTTTGCTTATAGATGAAGTTGTAAATTTCAATTTGAAAAAAAAGATGGTGAGAAAACTCTAAGATTAATTAGGTTTGTACTCTCAAGTATCTTTGGTAGAGGCTACTCACTATACTCAGTTCAATGTAACTCTAACCTTGAGGTAATCTCAAATTTTGGATGACACTAAATTTGATAGCATAGTGTTACTCTTTCTTAAAAACCATGGTTGGTGTGACTTTAAGTCTTGATAATTGATTATGAAAGGTAACAAAAAGGGACAACTGTGGGCCCACATTTTTCACTTGTATTCCCACTCGATAGTGAGACTTGTTTTTTAGTGAAAATTTGATTTTTATAAAAATTGGAGTCACCACTTATTTTTATTTATTTTTTAAAAAGAAAATAAAATAAGAAATAAAACCCTAAAAAATGACTCATTATTTGGAAAATTATGTCTTTGAAAGCCCAAGTCTAAATTCAAGGGTCAGGTTACCTATCGGGAATGTATTATAAGGTAGCACTCCTCTAAGCCCTAAATAAAGGTCTCTACTAGTCAAGTTGAGGTAATTATGGCAATTGATTTGTAAATTAGTGGATATCAAGAATCAAGAAATACATAATAAGTCAAAGCATTATTAAAAATGATTCAAACAATACATGCATACTCAGAAAATCAAACAAAGGAAGGAGAAAATGAGAGTATCTTGATAATGAGGAAAATGCTTTCATAAGATAATAAATGTTAACCTAACACTTAACAACAATGAATATAAATAAACATGATACATCATACATAGCATGAATCAACCTAAATCGGAAATCAAAGATCAAGAGTGAAGTCAATGTATAGTAAAAAAATAGATACATCATAAATTCATAGGTTAAAAAAGAAATAAAAAAGTGATATGATGAAGTAAAGAGATTGTAGACCCTCCATTTTATTCTCTTAACACATGTAATACTAGGTGCTATCTTATATTTCTCTCTTGCCTTCTAGTCATCCCTTGGTGGCCCTTCAATAGTCATATAGTTTACTCATTTTGAGCCATCTTTAGGGACCCTTGGTTTAGGGATTCATTTGGACCCATAATGTGACCTTGGCAACCCCTCAAGTTTAGTTTAGGTTTCTTCACTTAGATGTTTCTAGGCTTAGGTCACTAAGGCACCTTTTTTAGGTTAGTTTCACTTAGGTGCAATTTAGGTTAGGTTCACTTAGGTGCTTTTTCAAGTTTTAGTTCACTTAGATACTTTTCTAGGCTTAGTTCACTTAAGCTTTGTCTTGAGTTTCATTGCTTCATTTTGAGATTAGGTAAGTATTTAACTTGATTTTAATTTTTGATTGCATGAGATGAATTTTGATTTTTGGTTGTGTGAGATTGACATTTGAATTTTTATTATTATTATTATTGCATTAGTTTAGTATTTTGATTCTTGATTACATGCATTCGATTCATTTAAAAAAAAAATGCATGAGATTAACGTTTTGATTTTTAATTGCATAAATTGATATTTTGATTTTTTTTTTATACGAATGGGATTGATTTTTATTTTTATTATTATTACTTTTTGCATGATTTCTGATTTTAATTTTTTTTTTTTTTTTACATGAGGTTTTGGTGCCTATATATATATATATATGCAATGTTTTGGCAAGATTGAATTTTTTTTTAATTAGGGAAGGTGAGGTTGTGGCATTCACACCATTAGAAAGTTTGAATTGGAATAGGATTCTCTTGAAAATGACTAGCACTTTCTTTTTTCTTTTTTCTTTTTTTGGAAGGAGGAAATTCTTTTGGGGAAGTTCATGGTTGCATGTCAAGGAAAAAAAGGAAAGATTGTCGTTGAATATTATTTTCTAGGAGAGAATATTCACTCATGAGAAAGTTTTAAGGAAAGAGGATTCTCTTTAATAGTCCACGAGCTGCCACTTACCACAGAGGATTAGGAAGACGTCTTTGAGATTTTAAAAGAGAAGAGGATTACTCATGGTTGAGTGGGAGATTAGAAGACTCATCACGTCATTGGAGAAATTGAGGAGATTAAGGAGAGCTTTCCCATCATAAGCTGAGTATGCTTCAGTATTTTGGGCATAACATTTGCTATAGGTATCGAAATGAGGTGATTCTTAAAGCTATGGAAATCTAAGAGAGAGGACTGCAATTCATATGTAACACCCCAAAATACACTTTAGGGGCAAAATAGTAAATTAAAAATTAATTAAACTCATTAAAGGTAAAAGAGTCATTTTACAATTAAAAATCCTAGGTATAAATTAGATTTTCCTCTTATCTTCCTTATTCAAAAACTCTATTAACCAAAAATCAGAGAATTGGAGAACATAGGGCTAAAGGTTTGGAGGTTCAGAGTGTGAAGTTCAAATTTTTTCAGGTAAGATTCTAATCCTAGTTAATATTATATATTCGTTAATTAGTTTTGAACACTTTAGATATTCTTTGGAATATCTCAATTTTGATTAGAGTTCGTTTAATTAATTTCTAGGTCAAAAAGATTAAAAAATTATTAACATAGTTTGATTTATTAATGTAGATCGATAAATTTTGATTACTCAAATGAATAGATCTAGATAAAAAAAAAAAAGAATTATATAGTTTTGGATATGAAAATTACATAAAATTTGTGAGTATGGAGGTTAAAAGTTTTGACTTTAGAAAAATAAATAAATAAAAATGTTGAAAGATGCATAGGAAGGATTTGGCATGTTGAAAAAAAAGAAAAAAAGGAATTGCATGGGGTATTTGTTAAGTCTCGGTAGGATATTTAAGTAATAGTAATAATAGTTTAATGCAAATAAATATTCTTAAAAAATTTAATTTAGATAAGTTAGAAAAAAGAAATAAATTAAATAGCAATAATAGTTTAATGCAAATAAATATTCTTAAAAGATTTAATTTAGATACTTTAGAAAAAAAGAAATAAAATATTATTTTGGAAGTTGAAAATAATATTGAATGCTAATAATATTAATATGATAAATTAATTAGGATCCCTAATACTAAATAAAATATTCTTAAGATTGTCAAATTTATATATTTAAATAAATAATCAATAATCAATATTGTGTATGATATTATGTTAGGTGAGGAGTAAATTTGTCAAGCTAAATACTTCAAGTTTTTTAGCGCTTCTTCAAGGTAAGGGAAATTAATGCAAATTTTTATAAAAGAAAATAATTTTCTTTTTATATTGTATTTTCAAATGTGTAAAAATATTATTTTTATCTTTTCATATGGATCAAATATGTGTCTTGTATGGAAAGTTTTTTTTTTTTTTTTGATAATTTTCTTTGTTTATGAAAAATGAAAAATTATGGAGGTATGATATTTTGTTTTGCAAGTTTACATTAATGAAATAAAGTGTTTGACTTCGATTCCCATGGCCTTAGTCAACAGGTTATAATTGTTGACATATTCGACCCTAATCAACAAGTTATAATAGTTGATATTATGGCCTTAGTCAACGGGTTATAATAGTTGACCTTATGGCCCTAGTCAATGGGTTATAATAGTTGACTTTATGGCCCTAGTCAATGGGTTATAATTGTTGACATTTGGTTTTGTTCACCTTAACTAGAACAAATTTGAAACTAGTCACTCATTTGTAAAGTCCCACCTAATTGGGCACCATTTGTTATTTGATAATTAGAGTAAAGATATTTTGAATGCATTTGATTTGGTTTTGAAATGGATATGAGAAAGTTTGTTGAAAAGTTTGAATGTATTAGTTTTATGAAAATAAGTATATGTTATATCTCCTATTTGCAAGAATGATTGAAAATGTTTGATCCATGAAACTGTATTGATGTTCCTTATTGAGCTTTAAGCTCATGCCCCTTCGTTGATAATTTTTCAGTTACTCTCAGTTCGGGCGATGAGTGATGGCTAGGTAGGGGAATTTTTCTTTGTTATGATTTTGGCTCAAACTTTATTTTGGACATTGTTTAGATGTTAAAATTTAATTCCTTATTTAAATTATTTGAATTTAGAGTTATTTGGACAATAACACTTTGGTTGATGTGTTAGTTTTTTTTTAAAGTTGATACTTGGAGATTTTAGAATTTTGTCATACTACTCTGAACAGGAATTTGGTAATTGGTAAATTTCTAGTTACAATATGAATGTTTGTGTCATTTCCACTTTGAGCATTTGGGCTTGAGGTGTGAAATGATCGTCATGCCCTTGGAGTGGGTTTTGGGGCGTGACATCATATGTTGACACGAAATCAATCATTGTCAAGGAATAAATCTCATGACATAGTTTGGGTGAACATTCCCGTCATATGCTAAGCAGGCTTCGATATTTCGAGGCTAACTTTTTCTATAGATATTGAAATGAGGTGATTCTTAAAGCTATGTAAATTTAAGAGAAATAACTACAATTGGTATGTTAACAACTTCGCCTAAATAAATCCTTATCAAGAAGAAAACTGGTGACAAGATTTGGGTACAAGATTAGCCTAATTAGAGGATTATCTTGGTATGGACGTTTTAAAGATTAAGAAAAGAAGAAGCTGGTGGCTTCGCATAGAAGAAGGCTCACACGCCATTGAAAAGTGGAGTTGGATGAAGAAAGGTGAGGTCTTGAGAGGAAAGGTAAGGTCTTGAGAAGAAATGTGAAATCTTGAGAAGCAGTGGTGAAGTTTGAGAGGCTATGAGAGGTATGTTCTCTTTTCTTTTATTATTTTTTATATTTCTTGTTTATGATTATCTCTTTACCTTCCTTCTTTCCTTCGATCTTGTTCAAATTTAGGTTTATCTTTGGTTGGTGTGGATGCATAAGCCACACAAATTGTTGATTTCCATTTATTGATGATTGTTGAGTATGATTGCTTGTTGATGCTAGGGATCTATACATTTTCTTAGCTTTTTTCTCTATTTTTTAAGGCTCATTGATTATCATATGGTTTTCTTTTCTCTATTTTTTTTTCATAAAGATTCAATTTTTTCTTCTAAGTTTAGTTTATGTTTCTTGGTACCAAAAAAAAAAAAAAAAATCTTTGTTTGAAAAACATGCAACCATGTTTCATTCATTATGTAGAAAGAATAAAAGTTTTTGATTGTCAGGTTCTCACATGAATAAAAATCCATGCCTCTAAATAATGGAGTAATTCTTAATTCTTATAAGCTCCCTCATTATTATGAAGGACCAGGAAACATGAATTAAATTTGTGTATGTTAATTTGGACCTTACTGAAGTCCAACATTCAAATCATTTTTTGTTTCTTTTGAACAAAAGTGTTATTGCCACAATTTGTTTTAGAATAAAATGGCTTAGGGTTTTTATAAAATTATTTTAATGTTTGTATGGTGTTTTGGACTCCTTGAGTATGTTTTTAAAATTTTACTTGAGTCAAAAAGAAATTTTCAAATAAGATATATGAATTAATCTTTTAGTAGGTTTAGTTTTCACTTAGTTCTAGAAACCCTAAATGTTTTTGTAAAAATAAATTAGTGGGCGACTTAGTAAATTTGTTTTGATATTGTTTTTTTCTTTATACTATACCTCTTGAAGTTAATTTTAGGCACTTGTTTGATTAAAAACCGACTCCCCACTTGATAGATATATTTTCCCCTTGCTGTACCCATTGCATTATCCAAATTTTGAATAAAGGGGTTGTTTGCTTAATTTTAAAATTGATCTGTATGCCTTCTGACCTTGCCATTATTTTTATTGTAACTTATACATTATGAAAATGCTGAATGTTTTTTTTATTTATTTACATTTTATAACATTCCTAAAATAGTTTTAAAAAAAAATTAGTTTAGGTATACTTGGAATTTTGTCATGTATGGACCTTTTGGATGTTTTTGCAAACTGGGATTAAATGAGGCATCAATAAATTGTTGGACCATTGGGATGATAATCTAGACATGTAAGAGAGGTTTCTTGATTTTTTTTGTAATTAAATAGTATTTTTTTTTTTTTTTGAAAGCTTCTATTTTGATTTCATGTTACAAATTATGTATAGTGTCTACTTTGTTATTTAATCTAGTGTTAATTGTCATAGCATGACTTGGTTTTAGCTTATATACTATAATATAGATATATTGAGGATGTTTCCTAATTTTTTTCCATGATGAAATAATGCTTCTAGATATTTATTTAGGATTTTTCTTATGGATGCTATTATTCTAATTCTTTGCTGCATGTTTTGTCTTAGCCCTTAATTCTACTATTTCTAGCTATCTTATGCATAGTTTAGCCTTAACAATGAGTTGTATGCATGCCCTATGTGATATTTGATACTCCTTTAGATCCTTGCCATTTCATTTAAGCTGTACATATATCATACATATTAGGGTTCACTTTCATAGTTATTTGTTGTTATAATTGATCTAAACCTCTTTAGCTATATGAAAGTGCATTGAAAGCTATGTATGCTATCAAGATATACTTTCTTCACCCTTTATCTCTTTAATCTTATATAAACATGAAAACTTTGTGTGTGAAATGCCCTCATGCTTGATATTGCTTCCTATGCTTTGATCATTGCTTTGTTATCATCGGTACCCTTGATTTATTGATCAATTGTCATGTTTACCTTAACCTTATTAGTAGAGACCTAATTTTAGGATTGAGAGGGATGCTACCATTATGATACCTTCCCAATAGGTAACCAATTGACCTCTAGACTTAGACTTAGGTTTTCAAAAAATAAAGAGTTTAAGGTTTTATTTCTTATTTTATTTTCTATTTTAAAAATAAATAAAAATAAGTGGCAACTCCAATTTTGCAAAAATCAAATTTTCACTAAGATAACAAGTCTCATTGTCGAGTAGGAACGCACATAAAAAATGTGGGTTCATAGAGATATGTACCTAAAATGTGCAATATGCCCTCAACATAAATCAAGATTAAAAGAACTCACAATTGTATATAAAAAGGTGAATTATCAAGAATAGGCAAAACAATCAACAACATGGCAAAAATGAAGTATTGATAACATAAATCAAAATAAAATATTTATGCATAGTATTTTATCAAAATAAAAATTATGCATCATCCTCAGAGTGTCTAAAAGACAACTCAAATGTCAAAATAAATAAGAGGCAATTATGTTATATCTATCCTCATAGATCATCAGCCAAATAAGTGTTAACAAAATGACAATATTGTCTCTTTTTAAAGTGTTATTAGAAAGATATGGTGTCATTGGTGGCAGCGTATGTATCATCTTTTTCCATGAAGTAAGCATTTATAATAATTACAAATATTTGTATTGAGAAACCTTACTTGAATGGGAAAAGTTGGAGAATCGTAGCAATGGAAAATATATGTATAGGAAAAATACAAATATAAAACCCAATAATTAAAATTGAAAAAACAAGCTATAATTACTCCTTACTTTCCTTTTCTCTATCACCATCTCCTTTTTTTTTTTTTAAATAATAAATATTTATATTTCATAGCTAGACACAAAAGTAACAATACTCAATTTCCATCTACAATAGGAACAGTAAGCAGACAATAAAGTATTAAAACAACTTGAAAAGCCAAATTAACATAACCAATTACTTATCCATGAAACACAAGTAGGTATTGTGTTTCATATATAATATAACAAGCTAAAATTATAGGATATCCAAGTTCAACAACACAAATAGATAGATAAAGATATTGGTTTAAGCATGTGATGATGTGATCATGTGGGGATCGTTAAAGGACGAAATCCATGATGGAGACTAGCTTCCCATATTTTCTCAACGTTGAACATTGTGTTCCCACACTCGTGCACATTCCATCCTTCTAATGCATGAATTACCCCAGCTACACGCGATGCACTCATTGCTCTTCTCGGCAACCAATTCTGTCACATGTTTGCATTACAAAAAATTTCGTAAGACAAAACGAATAACATAAGTAATCCAGTTTATAGTGTATGATGATTGGTAGGTGTTGGAATTAATGCCTTGAAAGTTTCTTTGAAAGATGTTCTCTTCATTTGGCCCATTACCAAAAATTTTCATTACCCTTCACATTTTTTGCTCAACTTCTTTTCAATAAAGAAATGATTTTCATGAAATATAAGATGTATGTAAAACATTGAGGTCTGTGAATGAGAACAAACATTAATTTACTAACCTCACAAGAGTCTATGTTCTTAAAAGACTTGGGAGGCATCATTGCTGGTGTAGTGTGGTAGAGGCAGTCTTTGCGCAACCTCTTTGGAGGGAATTGAGAAAAGGGAATGAATAATGTTCCTTTCGATGCTTTCATTTGTTCTTCTTTGGTCAATCCATCTCCAACCAGCCATATCTTCAAAATAAATAAATAAAATTAAGTTGACGATGGATAAAAAAGTAACAGAAATAAGAGTAGTAGCAGATGAAAATGAATCAAGTGTAGAAGGTTTAAAATAGTTGGTAAATGATAAATTGTACCTTTTCGGTAAAACTTTTAGAAAGTAGTAATTTACTTTCACACTCAACATTCTTGAGCTTTGTGTTGAGTTGCTCATACTCATCCTTATGTGATGTGGCTACCTGAGATTCATTGTATGAAAAATCAAAACCAAGATTGGACAATGCTTGTTTCAGACCCCCGATTTGTCAATGCTAATGTTCACCAAAAATAATTTCTTTTTCTTTCCCTTTATATATATATAGTAGCCATAATAATGCTTGTTAATTATACATACCTGGATATCCATTTGGTATAAAGCAGAAGCAATAAAATAAGCAACCTTGGTGAGGTTTCCTCTGAAGAGTACTTGAGTTGTTCCTTTAGGAATGCTGTTTAGAACAACAGCTACTGCTAAGCTACTCCCATCCACCACCTTGATTTTGAGCTTAGGATTTCTATGGATATAAAGCTCACCATAACTATTAAGCTCATCACCCTGCAAAGTTTATATTTATTATTGGACAGTTTTATTTTATTTTTTCTAAAATTCACAAAATAATTCAAATTTTCAGAATGTAAAATTTTTTCAGAAGTCAACTGAAGGCCATAAAAGCTGTGTGTCCATGCAAGCATGAGGCAGAGATATGGAACATGGAGGTAAACACTTCCAAATGATCAAAAAGGAGGTAAATTGCCTTTTTTTTTTTAAACTTGCCTGGTTCAAGAGACCTAAACTCAAAACTTTAATCCCTCTTTTGTCTGCTTTGAGTATGGCTTCTTCTATCAAACTATCAATGGATTCATTTCCCAATTTCAGGAGATACTACAATAAGAAAACAGAAAAGGAACAAAAAGTAAATAATATACTGAAGTATGATTAAAAAAAAAAACAAAAGAATAACAAGTTAACAATAAAATGTTGCTTACTTGTATCTTGAATTTTGGTACGACCCACGTTTGGACATTGACTTTATTGAATTGATTCCTCTCAAGAATAAACGTACGACCATAGGTCCATGTTAACATTATAGAACAACATGTCACTGGCCACATTGCCCATACATACCATTTGTATGTGTAAGGTTTGGAGGCTAAGGAGGCGAATCCTAGCCTCAGATGATAGATGGACTGTGGCGTTACAAGATGTGTCAAATGAACCACATGGGGCAATTCTTCAGGTCTTATAAGTGATTTTTCATATAACGCATCTGAAGATTTATCCATTGTACCATAGATGTAATCATAGATGGGCATAAAAAGTGAGTAATTGGTCCTGAATTGAGTGTGATGCAGAGAGTGATACCTGAGATGTCAAGCAGTCAATCATTTCTTCACGCACATTTCAAATTGGAAAGAACACATTTATGGGATGAGCCACATAAAAAAGTAGAGATACAAGAATACATTCTAAAAACCATAAAATTTGGTGGGCAACTTATGGGATTCCGACCTTAGAGCTCAACACAGAAAACTATGTAAAAAGGAATTGGGAGACTTACGAGGGGGTATACATGAGGTACTTAAGAGGTGGAAAAATGGAGAATAGCATCTTAGGGATCAGCTCGAAATTGCAGTGTCCCATGTTGTTCATGAAATCAATATAAGAAATATAACCAAAGAGGGCTGCCATGGAGCTCTTTCTCATGAAAAATCCTGCTAACAGTGGTATTAAAAACAGTAGAAAATATGCTAGGTGTTCAGCAAAAGGATGGATGACAGCTGCCATGGAAACAACGATACGTCATATTCTAATGTAGGTAGTGGTTAATTAGTAACGGATCAAAGAGTAAATGATCAATTCATACAGGTGATGGGCTCTGTGACAATCGAGGAATGGTGATGAGAATGATAGCGTGAGTAAAGATAATGATGGTGCAATGCTCTGTGTAACCAGTAGTATAGGAATTCAACAGGCCCCATATGAAGAAGAATTGTAAGAAGTACACCATCTGTTCTCCATAAAGGCATGTGAGCAACCCCAGGAAGTATCATGTAAACCACGTAGAATAGGATCCCATTCAACAATATTTGGTCATCCCTGCAAACAAAACACCACAAGAAAATGTGAATATTCATGCATGAAGGTAATCAGCCTGTGTGTGTGAGAGTGAGTTTCTGACTGACCAGTTGCTTTCCCTGTCAACTTGCTCGAATTCAATACTCTTATCAACGATCCTATTGTTGCCCTTAGCTGTTCGGTATCGAGCAAGAGAAATCCAAATCTGGTTGTGAAGTGTCCTCCATAACAGAAATGGGAAAAATAGAACGTAAACAGGGTCCCTCTCCTTCCCATCTTTGATTATTAATGTGTATATGCTATGAACTACCCATGGAGCCAATATCACATACTGAAACAACGAATAAAAGTAAAATAAAGGAGTAAAACAAAAATAAAATAAACATTGAAGAGAAGGCAAGATTGTAGAGCAATCGAAGTGTGGCAAATCAGATAATAATAGTGTACCTTGAAGCTTCCAAGAGACTTCCAAGGCCAGTCAGTGAGGATACCTGGTTTGGAAGCCATATACACTTCTATAATGTTACTTGCTTAATTTAGTTTGCCATCTACAAAATTGGAGGGCTATATATACTGATTCTCTCTGGTGAATTTAAGCAGCCATTAATGCAGGCCTGAAACCCTTAGAAGGATACGATCAGCAAGTTGTTTGTGACCTTCACTTTCAAGGATAAAAGGAGCTTGTACAAAAACTATTTTTTACTTTTAATAAAACTTGAATTAAATTTAACTAGTCTTATATAAAGTGAATTAATAATTTTTTACAACATCAAAATAGGAAAATAATTTTTCAAAGCATGCAACTGATTCAAATAATTTTATTTTATTTTATTTTATTTAAAAAAAAAAAAACTGTTCTCACAAAACAAGTTTTCAAAGGGTCTTGTTCTTAAAAAATATTTATTTATTTATTTTGGTTCTTCACCTCAAACAATTTTCAAAAGCAATCCTCTACAAATCTGTAGAAAATCTCGGCAAACAGGCGCTTATCTTCCCTATTTCTTATCCTAGTTTGGTGAAAAAGGCAGATTAATAACGACCTTATTTCTCAAATTTCAACTCTTGTGTGAGAATAATAAATGCAGAATTCAAAACCTTCCACTGTTCCAACCGTCCTAGGGCAAGGTGGGCACACTTATAATCAATACTTAGTGCTATGTTCTTTTTGCTGCCCACTTTTTCAGGTTTGCATTTAGATAGTGTTGACAACACCTTTCAAATATTATCAGGCTGCTCTAGCTGGCTATGCCAATGTGAAAGACATGGGATGTTTGTGCAGAAAAGGCCAAATAAATAAATAAAAGGGAAAGCTATGGGATCATACACCAATTAGAAAAACAGATAAATAGATTTTTTTGAGAAATCAAAATTTTCACTTTTAAAAAAGGGTTTATTACCCTTTATCCCCCAACCTATAGTGTGTTTTGTACATTACCCCCTTGAGTTCAAAATCAAACTTCATCATTTATGATTGCATGCAATGTTATTTTTTTAGAGAAGGAACAATTTTTTGGATAGAAAGGCATGTGCTCTTTGCATGATCAAGGGTAAAAGTGTCTTTTTTGCTATAAGTGAGGGCAAAAGGGTCATTGTTATTTTAAAACCCCAAATTGCAGCCCTCCTCTCCCGCATCGACCATTCCTCCTCTGTAGGTGCTAGTGAAGCCCTAATTCAAAGCCCTAGAATCCCAAAGAAGCTAATGTAGGTTTGACATTGAAGAGAAGAGATGAAGTTCAACGGTTTTTTTTTATTTTTTTATTTTTTTGCCTTCTAATTTATTTAAGGTTAAGGTTTTGTTTTGATCTTTCAGAAAATTTAGGGAAAGTGAGGGTTAGGGTTGGTTTAAATTTTTATATTTTGCTTTTAGTTTAAGGTTGGGGTTTCATTTTCATGTTTCAAAAAAACTAGGGGTATTTTTAGGGAAATTTAAGGGTAACTTTTAGGGAAATTTTGGGGAAATTATGAGAGAATAAAACTTGGGCAAATTGAGGGTTAGGGTTTCTTTTTCATGTTTTAGAAAACTGTGCATATTGTTGACACCATATTTCAAATATTATTAATCTGCTCTAGCAGGCTATGATAATGTGGAAGACATGGGATGTTTGTGCAAAAAAGGCCAAATAAATAAATAAAAGGGAAAGTTATGGGATCATACATCAATTAGAGAAAATAGAGAAATAGATTTTTTGAGAAATCAAAATTTTCACTTTTAAAAATGGGTTTATTACCCTTTATCCCCAACCTTATAGCGTGTTTTGTACATTACCCCCTTGAGTTCAAAATCGAACAACTCCATCATTTATAATTACATGCAATGTTCTTTTTTTAGAGAAAGTACAATTTTTGGATAGAAAGGCATGTGCTCTCTACGTGATCGAGGGTAAAAGTACCTTTTTTGCTATAAGTGAGGGCAAAAGGGTCATTGTTATTTTAAAACCCCAAATTGCAGCCTTCCTCTCCCATGTCGACCGTTCCTCCTCTATAGGTGGTAGTGAAGCCCCAAGTCGAAGCCCTAGAATCCCAAAAAAGCTAATATAGGGTTGACATTGAAGAGAAGAGATGGAGTTCAACGAGTTTTTTTTTTTTTTTTTTTTTTTTTTTTGTCTTCCAATTTATTGAAGGTTAAGGTTTTGTTTTGATTCTTCAGAAAATTTAGGGAAATTTTGGGGAATTTATAGAAGAATAAAACTCAAGCAGATTGAGGGTTAGGGTTTAAATTTTTATGTTATGCTTCTAGTTTAAGGTTGGGGTTTCGTTTTCATGTTTCAGAAAAATTGGGGATATTTTGGGAAATTTTAGGGTGATTTTTGGGGAAAATTTGGAGAAATTGTGGGAGAATAAAACTTGGGCAAATTGAGGGTTAGGGTTTAAATTTTTATGTTATGCTTTTGGTTCAGGGTTAGGGTTTTGTTTTCATGTTTTAGAAAATTGTGCATATTGTTGACACCACCTGTCAAATATTATCAAGCTGCTCTAGCTGGTTATGACAATGTGGAAGACATGGGATGTTTGTGCAGAAAAGGCCAAATAGATAAATAAAAGGGAAAACTATGGGATCATACACCAATTAGGAAAAATAGATAAATAATTTTTTTGAGAAATCAAAATTTTCACTTTAAAAAAAGGTTTTATTACCCTTTATCCCCCAACCTATAGCACGTTTTGTATATTACCCCCTTGAGTTCAAAATCGAACAACTCCATCATTTATAATTGCATGCAATGTTCTTTTTTTAGAGAAGGTACAATTTTTTGTATAGAAAGGCATGTGCTCTTTACGCGATCAAGGGTAAAAGTGCCTTTTTTGCTATAAGTGAGGGCAAAAGGGTCATTGTTATTTTAAAACCCCAAATTGTAGCCCTTCTCTCCTACGTCAACCATTCCTCCTCTGTAGGTGCTAGTGAAGCCTCAAGTTGAAGCCCTAGAATCCCAAAGAAGCTAATATAGGGTTGACATTGAAGAGAAGAGATTGAGTTCAACGGTTTTTTTTTTTTTTTTTTTTTTTTTTATGTCTTCCAATTTATTTAAGGTTAAGGTTTTGTTTTGATCTTTAAGAAAATTTAAGAAAATTTTGGGGAAATTATAGAAGAATAAAACTCGGGCAAATTGAGGGTTAGAGTTTTTATGTTAGGGTTTAAATTTTTATGTTTTGCTTCTAGTTTAAGGTTGGGATTTTGTTTTCATGTTTCATAAAAACTGGGGGTATTTTATTGGAAATTTTAGGGTAATTTTTTGGAAAAATTATGGGAGAAGAAAACTTGGGCAAATTGAGGGTTAGGGTTTAAATTTTTATGTTCTGCTTTTGGTTTAGGGTTAGGGTTTCATTTTCATGTTTTAGAAAAATATGTTGTTTGTATTGAATGCTAAGATATGAACATGTGCTCTCAAATTAATTCTCTGCACACAATTAATTTTTTTGTCATCAAATTAGTTGAACCGTATTGAATGCTAAGATAAGAACATGTGCTCTCAAATTAATGCTCACACAATTAATTTTTTTATCATTAAATTAGCTGAAAATTAATAATCTTTAATTAAATGGAAAATCCAATTCGGTATGATTAATCATATGATGAACATAATTTAAGTAAAAGGGTGTTTGGGAAATCAATTTAATAATTTAATATGACTTAATAACTTAGTTTAAATCATTAAATATATTAAACATGTCTAATAAAATAACTTATTATTACAACTTAAAGTTATTTTTAACTTTAAGTATTAAGTTAAAATAGTTAACTTATTCTTAATCACAATTCTTTTTACCTCATTTGTCCACACTAGTGAAAATATATTTTAAAATTATAAAGTTATCTTGTATATGTAAAATACTTTAAATATACATGTTTTACAAATAAATTTATATGTCACTTAAAATTAGTGAAAATAAATTGAGTTAAAATCAATGACAATAAACACTTGTTAAGATTAACAAGGGTAGATATGTCAATTGGATGATTTAAAATAAATTTTAAATTAACTTTATCAAACTACCTCAATACTTCGAAATAAAAATATGCTTTAAGTTAATAACTTAAAAATAATTTAATTTAAATTCAACTTAACTTATCATCCGATTAATATTAAATTTTACCAAACACTCTTTTATTAACATTATATTAAACATAATAGACATTAAGTCATATTTATCAATTCTTGCTTTTTTGGTTTCTAATGTATGGTTCTTTGAATGACTTAGAACCATTAGGCATGTCAAAATATTGCTTCCTAAAGCCTCATATATATATAGACGTATAGGATACTAAAATTAAAGTGTTGAAATTTAATAATGGCAATCAGAATCATAGTTTAAAAAGGCGCAAGGTCCACCTAATGTGCAAAAGTCTCTTATAGTTTAAGTGTAAGGCGCAACACAAGGTACGTACATGCCTAAGTGAAGTGAAATGCAATTTAGGATACACATCAATTTTGTAAAATATGATTCAAAATATAATCCAATCAATAAAAAAAATAATGAGATTATATAAATTTAAGTATATAATTAGAAATTTCAAGAATAAAAGTGTTTAAAAAAAAATTAAAACTGATAAAACGCATGTAGACCCCAAAATTTGTTCCAATTTTATTTTTACATTAATTTTGAACGCAATTTTAATCCCGATTACATGTATTATTTTTTTGGCCCACTCACCCTTTTAACTCTTTGTTTATATTATTTTATAAATTGTTTTACTTTTATTTCTATTTGTTATTATTATTATTATATTATATTATATTTTTATATATTTATTAATCACTTTCTCTCTCCTCTCTCTTCTCTTCTCTCTTTTCCTCTTTCTCCTCACCCTACTGACCCTCACCTACCCCCCATACCCCCCATGTCCAAGGCCCCCCCAATATCCATTCTTCATTTTTTTTCCTTTTTATTTTTTCCTTTCCTCTCCTCTCTCCCCATTTGGCCCTCCACTTTCTCCCTCATTCTTTTTGAGATTTTCCCCCCATTTCCCAAGAACGATAGCCCTCATTCCAAGAAACAGGAGGGTGCATTTAGTGATTAGTTTGGGATATTTGGGCTAATTTATTGGTGGTGATTTGAAATTTGTTAATTTGGGTTTGTGGTTATATTGCATTTAGTGATTAGTTTGGGATATTTGGATTATTTCAATTACATATTATTTATTTGGAGTTGGGCTTATTGTTAATTGGTTATTTGTTTGAGTTTATTAGATTGAGCTTGAAATATTATTTCTTTTGGCCATGTGTATTATTAATGTGGGTTTGTTAATTGACTATTTGTTTGGGCTTATTAGATTGGGCTTGAGATATTATTTTATTTGATCAAGTGTATTATTAATGTGGGCTTGTTAATTGATGTGAATTTTGGGCTTGGATGATTTGAATATTTGATATGAGTTTTGTCCAATTGAATTATTTAATTTGGACATGGGGTAATTATGGTGTATATTAAATTAGGCTTGGATTGTGGAATATTAAATTTAGGCATAATGGGATTTATCTTAATTTATCGTGTTTTGGGTTTGATTAATTGGGCTTATATTTTGGCTATTAATTTGGAAATTTTATATTAGAGTCTATGATATGTGAGATATTTTTATTGGGTTATATTTGTTAATTTGGGTCCATTTATAATTGGTGAAATTTATTAGACTAATTTGAAGTTTGAATTTGGGCTTGAATAATTATTTTAGACTCTATATATTTTTGGATATTTACATTTGTTCTATTTTTGTTTTTGCATGGGCCTATTCTGCAATCTTGTTAGCTGAGTACGAATTTATGACACGTGGAGCTTGTTGTAAGTTTATTTGGATACATATTTTATTTCCCACTTTTATTTGGTTTTATTTTTATTAGTTCTTATGAATATTTGTTTGTATATATTTATTGAGTGTGTACAAAATCAAACATCGAACAAATTAGAAATTTTGTTTAAATGAAAGAGAATTTAGTAAATGTGTTTTGATAAAACAATAATTTTAAAATATTATTTTTAATAAAAGAATGGTTTTTTTTATTTATTTATAAAAATTTAGAAAAATCCAAAAGAGTTGTTTTTAATAGAATTTGAAAAATTGTTTTTAATAACATCGTCCAAAAATTTATTTGTTTAATAAAAAATGTCCAATTTTTTTTTTTTTTTTTTTTGTAAATAAAGTTGTCCCAAAAATTAATTTTTAATAAAATTGTTCAAAAATAATTTATTTTAAATAAATTCTTTTTTCTTAATTAAAATGGGATTAAAGGTGTTTTTTTTTTTTTTTAGAAATAGAGGATTTAAATCTTTGTTTTTATTTTTAATTAAAATTTCTTTTGCAAATAAAGTTATGTCATTTTAAATAATTTGTAAAAATCACTTTTTTAAATGAAAATTAATCTAAATACTTTTGTAAATAAACTTGTAAAAATTCATTATTTTCTAGTAAAAGAAAGTAAAAATAATTTTTGTGCCCAAATTGAAATTTTGTAATAATATCTTTTGATACAATAAGTGTAAATAGCTTTTTAAAAAGTTGAATACAAATGAAATTGAGAAAAATAAATTGATTCTTTTTTGTACATAAAAAATTGAAATCATTAATTCAAAATCATTTTTAATAAAATCCTTTGAAATTTCTTTAAAACTTTTTTTATATCTTTTATTTATTTAATTCAATAAATCATTTTTCATAATTCTCTTATTATTTATGTTGTGTATTTTTGTAATTAGATTTCATCATTGTTTTTGGTGTATATTGATTTCCATCATGACTTGTACATTGATTATTTTTCTTGGTATCCATAATTAATTAATTAATTAATTGTCACAATTCCCTTAATTCGTTTAGTAGAGGTCGTATGTATACGGGTTTAAAGGGGTGCTACGGCTTACCACCATACCTTCCCAATAAGTAACCTGACCCCCAAACCCAGACTTGGTTTTTCACGAACCTGTTTTTCCTTCAGGAGTCACACTTAGGGTTTTCTTTCTTATTTTGTTTTTTCCTTAAATAAAATAAAACAAAAAATAAGTAGCAACTCCAAGTCTTTTTCCAAAAATCAAATTTTCACCAAATAAAATAACAAGCAAGTTTCGCCATCGAGTGGGAACGCATCGATCAAAATACGGGGTCCACAACGCTCCTTTTCAATAAGGTGTATATCTTGGTAAGCAAGGAAATATAAAGAGTGGTAAGCACATCTTTTAAAACTATGATCAAAATTTAATTAATTAAAAAAAAAAAAAAACTACCACAAGAAAATTATTTGGAATTGATTACAAATATGGTTTTGTTATTGTAACGTGCATATGCTATATCTAATATAAGATTTTATTAAATCAGTAACTATTCATTACAATAATCTAAATTTATTTTTATTATTAATATATTTTCCTTGGATATGGTCATCTGTCCAAGTTGTCAATAATTTTAATAAAATATGATAAAGATAAAAATAAATAATGTATTAATGTAAAATAGAGCTCTATATTATATTTAATTAATATTTTTACAATTTTATCGACCATTGAATCGAAAAAAAAATATTAAGTCATAGTCTAATGATTAGATTGATGGTTAAATCGATCGTGATCAATTCATGATGCCAATATGAGATTATATATAAATATGTAATTTATAAATTATTAAAATTAAAAATAATTATAAAAAGTTAAATTGTATAAAAATAATTAAATACCTTAAAATATTCCATTTTCTATCTCTATTATTGTCATATTAAATCATGATAATGATAAAATGTGAATGTATCAATATTTTTTTATTTTATTAAATAAAAAATTACTATTTTTAATTATTAAGAAGGTAAATAGTAAAACAAAATATTATTATTTATTCTATTCATACTGCATACACTTTATATTTTATCATTTTTATTCATATTTCATTATCTTTATAGTTTTATGATGGTTTAGTTATTTGGTTTCATATAAAATTTTAACTAATAAATATTTATTATATATTATAACTATTACCATAAAAAAGAGGAATTTGATGGAAGTTAGAGGTTCTTTGGCCATGTAATTTAAAAAGAGTTTTTTATTTTTTAAAAACAAAAAAATTATTTTTAAAAATTTATAACATTATGTAGACCCTAAAATTTGTCCCAATATTTTTACATTAATTTTTAACCCAATTTTACTCTTAAACTTAAATCTCAATTACATATGATATTTTTGGCCCACTCACCATTTAATTATTAGTTTTTATTATTTTGTATATTATTTTATTTTATTTTATCATTACTACTACTACTACTACTACTACTACTATTATTATATTTTCTTTTTCTTTTTCTTTTTATTTTTTATTTTTCCTTTTTTTTTCTTCCTTTTCTTTTTTTTCTTTCTTTTCTTTCTCCTCTCTCTTCCTACCTTCCCCAACCACCCCACCCACTATTCTTCTCTAATGCCCATACCCCCACGTGAGACCCATACCTCCCCCTCACTTCTTTCTTCTCAATTCTCTCTCCTCTCATTTTCTTTTTTCTTTTCATTTTTGCTTCTCATTTTAGAGGGGGTTAGGCAGATTTTTTTTCCTTCTTCCTTCATTTCTCTTCTTCCTGCCCACACACTGCCACTTCTAGGAACACCACTCCCCATTGCCACACGACTACACTCTCTCTCACTCTTCTTCCTAGCCTTTTCTTCATTTTTTATTTTTTTTTCTATTCTTTCTTTTCTTCTTCCATTTTTCTTCTCCACACTACTTCCCATCTTCAACAGTCTCCATCGCCACTACCGGTGGCGTGATGTTGGTGCCATTTCCAGTGGCCCTCAATTCCTTTTTTCTCCCATTTTCTTCCTCCCATTTTTTTTATTGTCTTCATTTTTATTATTATTATTATTATTATTTTATTTTTGTTTTTCAAAAAGCCATCAACCCTCATTGCCGTAGGCGAGACCACCGGCCAATGCCCGCCAATGAGCCACTGTCGGCCGATGACCCTTTTCTCACCCATTTTCCATTGTTATTATTCATTTTTCTTGATTTGATTTTAATAGTAATTGTTGTTTGTAAGATTTGAATTATTGAATTAATATGAAATTTGAGTTTTCTTAATTAATATGGAATTTGGGCTAATTTATTGTTGGTGAATTAATTTGGAATTTGTTAATTTGGGTTAGATTAGTTGATAATTTATATGGTTGTGCTCATTTGAATTATTTAATTTGGATATGATATTGTGAACCCCGCATTTTGGCTCATGCGATTTCCACTTGATGGTGAGCTCGATTTTTATTCGAGAATGATTTTATTTATTAAAAAAATATGACTTGGAGTTGCCACTTATTTTTGTTTTATTTTAAAAGGGTAAACAAAATAAGAAAGAAAACCCTAAGTGTGACTCCTTATTTTGGAAAATGTGGTCTGTGAAAAACTGGATCGGGTTCAGGGGTCAGGTTACTTATCAGAAGGTACGGTAAAGACCGTAGCACCCTTCTAAGTCCCTAAAGTCGGGTCTCTACTAATAAAATGAAGCTGATGTGACAATTGATGTGGAAATCAATGAATACTCAGGGTGATCATGCACATGGGGGAATCAAAACACTCAATAAAGAATCGATCGAAGTGAGAACGGGGCATACCTTGGCATCAATCGATCAATGCGTTATCAAGAAAGAGGGTTAGTACACAATTAAAAGAATAATCTCATGCATGTCATAGAGTAGAATCAATCAATCATGTGTGATAATCAAATCAATCGTAAAATCACTTATGTAGGGCCCCCACCAAAGCCCGTTTATTTTCCATGAATTAATGTCACAAATTCCATTATTCTGGAATTATGAAAAATTCATTCATGCTTATTAAAATCAAGAGGAGCAAAAGATTGTTTGAAAACCAAAGTGAAATTAAAACTATTTAAGAGAAAATTGGATTTTTGAAATTTATTTGAAAATTTGGAGTCTCGAAGATTACTTGAAAATTGGAGTTTTAGAGTTTATATGAAGATCAGACTTTTAGAAATTAAATGTGGGAATGAGAATTTTAGAAATCAAATTTGAAAGAGATTGGAATTTTGAAAATGATTTGAGAGTTCGGGATTTTTAAAAAATTCAATTACGAAAATTGGGACCTTGGAAATTAAATTTTAAAAGAAATCAGAATTGAAAGTTATTTGAGAAGCAGAAACTATGGAAATTGAATTATAAAAATTGGAAATCTTGGAAATCATTCGAAGGCAGAATTTTTAGAAATAATGAATAAAATAATAGTGATAATGATAATAATAAGTAATGGGATAAATACAAGAATTGGAGCATGGGAAACTGAAAATTAAGTTCAAAAATTAGAAAATTGGAATTTCAAAGAACTAAATTTCGAAATCGGAATTTTGAGGAACTATTTAAAGACGGAATTTTAAATAAATGAATAAGTGAATAAATAAATGAATGGAATAATGATGACGAAGTAATAATGGTTGGATAAATAATTGCAGAAGTTAGGGTTTTCGGAAATTGGAAATTGGACTTAGGGATTGGAAATTTGATGAATTACTTGGAATGGAATTATAAATGAACGAACAACCGAATAAATAAATGAGTAAAATAACGAAAATAATAATGATTGGATAAATAATCACGAAGATGGGAATTTTGGAAATTGGAAGTTAAATTTAGAGAGGGGATTTTAAATAAGTGGATAAGTGGATGAGTGAATAAATAAATGAATGGAATAATAACGATGGCGAAATAATAAAGATCAGGTAAATAATTGCGAAAGATGGAATTTTTAGAGATTGAAGATTAAACTTAGAGATTGAAAATCTACGGAATTATTTAGAGATGAGATCTTTGATATATGAATAACTGAATAAATAAATGGATGGGATAACATTAATAACGAGAGTAATCATTAAACATCGGGATATGAACGGTGGAGTTTTTGAGACTGGAAATTAAATTTGGAAGTCAAGTTATGAAGAATTGAACTTTTATGATTGGGATAAATAAATAAATATGGAATAATAATGCTAATTAACGAAAATAATATTTAAACGAACAAAAAATGAATAGTGGAATTTTTTAGATTGAAAATTAAATTAGGATGTTCGATTTTTTTGAAGAGTTGGATTTTAATGAATGAGATTTTTAAAAGAGAATAAATAAATACATATGAAATAATAATAATAATTAACAAACACAATATTTAAACGAATGAAATTGAATAGTGGAAATTTTGAGATTGAAAACTAAATTTGGACGTTGGATTTTTGAAGAATTAGAATTAGACTTTAATGAATGAGATTTTTAAAAGATGATAAATAGATACATACGAAATAATAATAATAATTAACAAACATAATATTTAAATGAATGAAATTGAATGGTGGAAATTTTAAGATTGAAAATTAACTTTGGACGTTGGATTTTTGAAGAATTTGAATTAGACTTTAATGAATGAGATTTTTAAAAGATGATGAATAGGTACATACGAAATAATAATAATAATTATTTAACAAACATAATATTTAAACGAATGAAATTGAATGGTGGAAATTTTAAGATTGAAAATTAAATTTGGACGTTGGATTTTTGAAGAATTTGAATTAGACTTTAATGAATGAGATTTTTAAAAGATGATGCATAGGTACATATGAAATAATAATAATAATTAATAATCATAATATTTAAATGGGTGAAATTGAATAGTATAAATTTTGTCATTGAAAATTAAATTTGGAAGTTAGGTTTTTGAATAATTGAACTTTAATGATTTGAATTTTTAAAAGAAATAAATAAATAAATATGAAATAATAATAATAATAACCAAAATAATGTTTAAACAAATGAATGTGAATAGTGGAATTTTTTTTAGATTTTTGAATAATTGAACTTTAATGTTTGGATTTTTTTTAAAATGAATAAATAAATAAATGGAATTATAATAATAATGATCAAAATAATATTTAAGCTAATGAAAGTGAATAGTGGAATTTTTGAAGCCCGAAACTTAATATCCGAAATCGGAATTTTGAAAAATTTATTTAAGGATGGAATTTTAGAAATAGATAAATAAATAAATAATAATAATAATAGTAACGAAATGATGGTTAAATAAATAAATGTGAAAATTAGAATTTTGAAAATAGGAAATTAAGTTTGGAGATAAGAGTTTCGAAATTTGTTTAAAGATAGAATTTTAAAATGAATAAATAAACAGAATGATAATAACGAAAATAAATGATTAGAGAAATGAAAGTGAACATTAGAAATTCTGAAACGGGAAATTAAATTTGGGAGTCGGGATTTTGATAAATTGTCTAAGGATGGAATTTTAAAATAAATAAATGAATAAATTAATAGAATAATGATAATGAAAATAAATAATTAAAGAAATGGACGTGAATATGAGAATTTTTTTAAATGAGAAATTAAATTCAGAAGTCGAGATTTTGAAAAATTGAATTTAAAAGTTTGAACCTTGGAAAGTTAAATTTAAAATTATGATTTTAGAAAATAATTTTGAGAATTGAATCTTGAAGAAATAATTTTTTTTCTTTTTTTTTTTATTTAAAAAAACGGAGTTTCGGAAATGCGAATTTTTAGTAGTCATTTGAAAATTGGACTTGACATGAAATTATCTAAAAAAACCGGGACTTCAAGGATCATTTTTTTTTTTTAAAAAAAGAAAGAATTTGTAGAAATCAAATTTGGTCACATGTTTATGCCACTTATGGTGATTCCCAGGTCACCTTAGAATTGCCACTTTTCACCTTTTTTTAATCTTTTACATGTCACAGTGGGCTGCCACTTATGGAAGAATAAAAGTGAAGCCTGCCTCTCATCCTCCTTGCCGGACCTCCCTCCCGAGGACATTATTTCCATGAAGCTCATCAGCTTGTGTGTCAGCAATGAACATGCTGACTGGTGCTGGCGAAAATCTAGAAGGCTCCGCAACCTAAATGATGTCTCAAACTTCCATCCTATACTACCATAGTCCCAAGACTTCCAGGTAGTTTACATAATAATGGTTGGTATTTTCAAAAGCAAAAGAGGAAGGCTCAAGAAACAGAGCACGCTCAGAGTCCATTAATCAAGACTCCATCTCATGCTACACTTGATGGGTCTAAATAGGTGAGACAAGTAGAGAGCAGTGGCATGATTAATCAAACATCAAGCTCAAAAACAATCCATACATCAGTTATTGACAGGAGAAATCAAATAGGGCAAAAAAGAACCAAAACAGAGCAAGCATAAAAAAAAAACTCAAATTTAGCAAAACTCAATCTACAACCAGACAAACTAACAATGCTTAAGTAGTAAGAAAATATGATGAGGAACAATGATAATGAGGAAGACCCTAAAAAAAACGATACTCCATACCTGTGAAACTCCTCTCCAATGAAGCTCACTTATCTTACCACCCTCTCTGCCTCCTCTACCAGCCAGATTTTAAAAGCTCCTCTGCTTTCTCCCCTTGCTCCTCTAGTAACTCTCTCTCTCTTGTAATCTACTGCCCAAAAAAAAAAAAAAAAAAATCCCCTCTCAGCAGTCCCCCTTCCAAGCTCAATCCCCTCCTTTGTTTATGTCTTCCTCAGCAAGCCATCACCAACCCTACTATTCCTCCATTAGCCAGCATGGCTTCTCAATCACCAGCATGGCCCTTGCCATGCCCATGCAGTCAGTTTCTAGGGAGAAAAGGGGCCCCCCTTATTTCAAAAAAGAAATGCCAAGAAGAGAAAAAACACTCTCTCTCGGGCCCTCCCACAAAAAGGGGTCTACAGATATAATATTGTGGTATATTTTGGATGTAGGTTTGCATAATAAATTGGGTTGATTTTGGTTGTGGATTTAGGTTTTCATATTAAATTAGGCTTGGATTATAGGATATTAAATTTAGGCCTAATGGGATTTATTTTAATTTGTCATGTTTTGGGTTTGATTAATTGAAATTATATTTTGGCTATTAACTTGGAAATTTTGGATTAGGGCCTATAGCATGTGAGATATTTTTGTTGGGTTATATTTGCTAATTTGGGCCCATCTTGATTGACAAAATTTGTTGAACTAATTTGAAATTTGAATTTGGGCTTGAATATCTATTGTGAATTTTATATATTTCTAGATATTTACATTTGGGCTTTTTTTTTTCTTTTGCATGGGCCTATTATGCAATTTTGTTGGTTGAGTACAAATTTATGACACGTGGAGTATGGAATTTCATGGAAGAAAGTGAGATTGGAAAAGTTGTAAGAAGATATTAAGTTTGTTGTAAGTTTGTTTGGGTACACGTTTTATTATCTACTTTTATTTGGTTTTAATTTTATTAGTTTCTGTAAATATTTGTTTGAATATGTTTATTTGTTATGTACATAATTGAATATCGAGGAAATAAAAAAATTTGTTTAAATAAGAGGAACAATTCAGTAAACATGTTTTAATAAAATAATAGTTCAATTTTTTTTATTTAATAAAAGAGAGTTATTTTTTATTAATAAAAATTCAAAAAAAATGCTTTTAGAAAATCTAAAAAAATTGCTTTTTAATAGAATTTGAATTTTGTTTTTAATAATAATTGTACAAAAATTTATTTGTTTAATAAAAATTGTCCAAAAATTATTTTGTAAATAAAGTTGTCCCAAAAATTATTATTATTATTATTATTTTTGCAAATAAAGTTATATATATATATATATATATATATATATATATATATATATATATATATATATATATATATATATATATATATATAACTTTATTTGCAAAAAAAAAAAACAAAGTTTAATTCACTTTTCTTAAATGAAAACAAATTGAAATACTTTTGTAAATAAAACTGTAAAAATTCATTCATTTTTTGTAAAAGCAAGTAAAAATAATTTTTGTTGCCAAATTGAAATTTTGTAATAAATTCTTTTGATACAATAAGTGTAAATAAGTTTTTTTTTTTTTGAAAATTAAATACAAATGAAATTGAATCAAATCACTTGAAGAAAATATTTTGTAGATAAATAAATTGAAATCACTCATTCAAATTTGTTTTTAATAAAATCCTTTGAAATTTTCAGAAAACTAATTTTTTTCAAATATATGTTTTTTTAATTAGTTCAATAAATCAATTTGCATAATTATATTGTCATCTATTTTGTACATTCTTGTAATTTTATTTTGTCATCATCTTTGCGTATATTGTTTCGTTCCTTTAATCTTGGTATCTATGATTAATTTATTAATTGTCACAATTCCCTTAATTTGTTTAGTAGAGACCGTATGTATACGAGCTTAAAGGCGTGCTACGGCTCACCACCGTACCTTCCCAATAGGTAACCTGACCCCCGGATCCAGACTCGATTTTTCATAGACCTGTTTTTCCTTCGGGAGTCACACTTAGGGTTCTTATTTCTTATTTTGTTTTTCCCTTCAAAAATAAAACAAAAATAAGTGGCGACTCCAAGTCTTTTTCTAAAAATCAAATTTTCACAAATAAATAAAAAGCTAATCTCGTCATCGAGTGGAAACACACGTGAAAAATGCGGGTTCACAAAATGGCGACTCCGTTGGAGATGTTTAAGGGGTCAAACTTGAACTCGAGTTGAGGAAAATGTGACGTTTGATTGGTCGATCAGTAGATACCCTCTCTATGTGTCTTTGTATGATTGGGTGTTGATTACACATTTAGAGCTTTGATATGTTTATCTGTGATACATGTTTGGCTTTTATGTTCATTTGTGATATTGACATGTTAACTACATCGATTGATTCTCTTGCTTGCTTTAGCATATGTCTCTTCTTGTTGTATGATTATCTTGCTCTCCTTGACATTGTACATTCTCATTTTTGTATATCTCATTCATATTGGCATGATTGATTCTCTTTATTTTATATTATCTTATTTATCTCAACATATTATTTATTCTTGTTATATACCTTTTTTTTTATCATGTTTCTTGCTTAGCTTGTGTGTAGATATGGATGACATACCTGTTCTTTGTTTGACTACCTATTGCATAACTACTCTTCTTCTGTGTGATGCATGTGTTACTTGTCCGTGTGGGGCACACATCTATCCCCTTACCTCCAACTCCCTAGTCTCAGTTGACTTTGTTTTCCTTGATCTCACATTTGATATGAGACTTGTTACTTTGCTTGTTTCTTCAACTAAGCTAGTGATTTGGAGTAAGGTCTAGTGATGGGTTATATCTATGTTTGGGAGCATTCTAGAGGAAGTGGACATATTGATGCTGACTGGAGTTTGATCTTTGAAGACCTATATAGCCTAGAGCTAGGTTTCATGGATATTTGTGTGACCAGTGTATTTCTTTTTCTACTTTAGCTTCATAGGTTTGTCGAATAAACCCACACCGTTCACTGTGCACTTTAGTTTACTATTGAGAGCTGAGAGTTGTGAGAGTTTTCACCATAGGAAACCCCTTGAGATGTTGAGGTAGTGCATGTGTGGAGGTGATGACCACCTTGCATGAAAGCGCCCCGTCTTTTCAAAGGCATGCAGGAGGTTGCATACCACCAAAGGTACAATTGCTTTTGCTAGAGATCCTTTAAAGTCCATTTTTTTTCTTTTTAGAGACACCTTGACCTTGTAGGTTGAGCCTTAGATCTTTTGATTAGGATTTCCCTTCTTACACATGGGTGCATCTAAGAGCCTTCAAGGTCACTTTAGTCATGGTTTGGATCCAATACTCCCTCTTTTGGTCTCCAATTGAGAGTACTTAGATATCAGTGCGAGTTTGAGTATTAGTTGGACCACCCCTTCTTATATGGTTTTGGTTCCTTCTTGTCGCTCATTGAGTCTAACATACTTTCTCCCTAGGCTTTAGATAGTCTTCTTTTCTTGATTCAACACATTCTTTCGGTTTTTTGTCACTTTCTGCCTGATGTTTTAGGATATGCTCATTGATCATGCTCACTTTTTTATATTCTTTACTTGTCATGGATTTGGTACTTCATTCTTTGGTTGATTTGCCTATTTCTATTTTCAACTCGATATTTTTATTACAAGAAGGTGAAAGGCATGTTTTCACATTCACACCCTTTTTGAGAGATCCGCCTTGATCACCTTATCATTTTTTTTGTATAGAGCTCGGGTTGAAAGTGAATTAAGGATATTTTGTTATAAATGGGGTATCGATCTCATGACAGTGTTGTTTTTCACACCTTATTCATTTTTTGGATCACTGATAGAAAGTTTTTAGTCACATTTATAACCATTTCATAGTGGACACTTTTATGACTTTAGAGTCTCTATCATACATCCAAAATTTGATTATCATCACAGGACCATATATCATATGATGTGTTGTACTTTTGACTTGAGACATCTATTCACTTGCACATTGTGATCTTGAGACCTGACCTATCATGGAGGACATTGAGCTTATTAACCTTGGATAAGAGACTTGACCTAGGGAGTTCGAGACTATGACCCACTTTCTTATGATCAAAGCAGTACCTTACTCATTCCCACACTTTGACTTTGTTTCAGCCTACATCCACCTATTTTGAGTTTTACACAGTATCACCCTTGACACCATATTATGACCTTTCCATCCCTAGCTGTTCTAGCTTTGCATATTCCCTCTTTCATCCAACCAGGTAGAGTGTGAGGAGTTTGAGTCCAAGGTTGATCTTGTATGACGAGGGATGGCTTATGATCTTTGGGTGGCTTACGATGTGCGGATTGGTCGATTACTTGATGGGACTGTCACTTATTCTGCCATGAGTATAGAGATTGATCTTGTATGATGAGAGTTGGCTTGTGATGAGCAATTGTGCCTAATGAGATCGTCGTTTACTTTGCTTTGAGAAGATTATCTTTGAGATTATTATGGAGCATTTGGTGTGCAGTTTGGGGCACAATTCCAGAGGGTTGACGTGGTTATATCAGATGGCATTGATTTTCAGTATCAATCATTTAAGGGTTGAGAACACAATGTTTGAGATTGTGGTTGCAGGATAGGTGGCCTTAATTTCGGTTAGCTCACACCCTATTACATTTATTGACATCTAGACCATTGCTAGCCCTTTGATATGAGCATCATAGTCTTTTCTTTTTTATAGCTTTGGTCATATTTTACATCAGGATAGAGGCCCTCCGGTGTATATATGCTTTATTCGGGAGTCTCATGAGCCATAGACTTATTGACTCATCTTCTTCATTATTTTTCATCATACCTCTTTATTGTCCGACCATCATTTTTCATCATACCTCTTTGTTTATATCCTTTGTTCTTTCCTTTGTCTTTGTCATCGCATTTCTTTTTATGCCATGAGTGATGATCTTTCACATTTCAATGCATGGAGGACGGTCATGTCCCCTTCCACTCCTATCTTATGGACATTGGTTCGGAGATCCTTAGTTAAGAAGGTCATTTTGTCAATGAGAGTTTGTATATGTCATTGTTAATATATCCATTTCATAATGTATTCTTAGTGGAGTTCATTTGATTGATATTCAAAGTATGCGTAGAAAAAAAGATGAAAAAAAAAGTAATAAGCGCATGTATTTATGTATGTATACAGTGTTATTCTCCATTGAGTGTATATATTGGACATTGAGAGTTGCCTTTTTTTAGTCAGTTGCTTATGAGAGTTCGTATGTGAACTTTTAGAAGGCTCTCATCTTCTTATGTCTATCTCGTTATGTATTTTACGTGTGGGAAACAAGTGACCTTTTCCTAAGGACTCTGGATCATTATCCTCTCCATCATTACATACATTGGTGATTTGACTATTCTCCATGGCTTGATTTGAGTGGATTAGAGCTCATTCATTTTCCTTCGATCTATTTGTTCCTCTCATGGTGTTTCATTCGCCTTGCTTACATTGTTCTTTGTTTATATTGATTTGCATTCCATGTTCAATATTTTCCACACATCATTCTTATACATCCCATCAGCAGTTAGATATTCTTCATTTTTTTCTCTTTCATCATTGATATATTCATCTTGAATTCTTTTTCTTCATCACCGATATATTCATATTGGATGTCCTCAGACCCATGGTTTATGAGACTCTCTGCACATATTGCATTTTATACACGAGGGTATGAGGTTTTATTATTGGGTATTTGAGCCTAGTTTCCTTTAATTTCTTTCACACTATTACCATAGCTTACGTTATGTCCTGGGTCTTAAGACCACCCCAAGGCCATAATATCATGCATTGTGTTTTAATAGCTCTTATGCGGGTGATACTTGGGATTGGTTCAAGAGCATTCTAATTGTGATGGACAAGGAGTTATAGTATGACCCCACATTGGGGCATAGCCACCTTAGAGAGTTTTTATCGAGTATATAGTTATTCTGCTTTATACATTGCATTGGGGCACACACCACACCTTTCTTAGTCGAGGGTTGATTTTTTTAGATGACTATTACACAACGGCATACCCCTCTCAGTTGATGATGGTTTTTGCGGCATAGTCGTTCCTAGGAGGTGATCATTTTCTTCTTTACATTGGAGTATGAGATATGACTGGGTGATTTGATTGGATATGTTTATACAGGAGCATAACCCTCTCATTGGTATTGATGGATTTTTGAGTGATTGGATCATGGCGCACTTTTGTGAGAGCTATATTGGTTATTGAGCATTTCAAAGATCGCCTTACACTAGGGCATAACCCTCTCATTATCGATTGATCTTAGAGGCATGCATTTTTGTTCATACATACCACTTTGCTTGATTTTCCACATTGGGATTTGCTCATTCCTTAGAGGAAATTGGATACTCCCATCGTGTAACAGTATGAGAGGACTTTAGAGAGTAGAGATTTACTTTGACTTGATGATGTATCATGGATTATACTACTCTCATTGATGTTTGCTTTGGAAATGATTACACTGGGGCATAGCCCACTCATCGGTGATGGATTTTGTGAGATGATAGTTTATTCCAAACACATACTTCCCAGAGATTATCTTGCACTTAGGGCTTATCCATTTTGAGAGGATGTATTCATACTAGGGCGTAGCTACCTTGCTGATTTTGACATTGAGACTCGACCTTCTGTTTATGATTGCTATTTTTGATGGATTATAGAGTTATTGACACCCTGGGTTCAGTCTTCTCAGCATACTTGGTTCGACTTGGATACCCACTTTCCTTCGTTGGACATTTAGACATCCTACATTTGACACCATTATACCTACATCCATCTTTATAGAGCCTAACAGATATTGAGCCTGCTTATCTCACTATTAAGCATGACCTTATCCCATTCTCTTTATCATGGGAGGATGTAGACCAGTCTTGAGTTTTCTGGTCGAGTTTTCACATGCGTTTGGACATTAGGTTCAACATCTTCCATGATGGCATGACCTATTATATTGTTGATGTATTTGTGATGATGTTTTCATATTGATAGTTGATATGTTGTGTCTTGCTTTGCTTACATTTCAGACTTGAAGTCTTGGTTAGCATTTGTCTGGTCCGTTATTTTAGTTTTGCTTTGTCAGCATAGTTTTTGTGATGTATAGTCTTGTTTAAGCATTTATTCATTGATGTTAAACTTTTTTATTGCATCATCGTTGAGCATATCCTAGAGTGTTTTGTATGGTGACATTTTGTGTCGTATGTTGGTTACTATCTTACATTGGGGCATACCCCCATCCTTGAGTTCATTAGATCTTTTGCATATTTTCTCACTATTTGATCTATTTCTTGATCTTTTCAAGTCGTCATACTAGGGCATACCTCCTTTAACACTCTTCTACTGGGCATACCCCCCTCTTTGAGATTATCACATCTCATGATGATTTCATGGTTGTTAGACCCATTTTTCAATCTTTACGAGTTATGCCCTAGGGCATCCCCCTACCTTCAATTTGTTTGGGACATTCCATTTCCTTCAGCTTGTTTAGGGCATCATCCTACCGTCAGTTTGGTTATGGCACTCCTTTTTTTTTTCTTCAGTTTGTCTGGGGCATTCTCCTACTATTAGTTTGTTTAGGGCACTCCCCATTTTCTTTAGTTTGTTTAGGGCATCCTCCTATCATCAATTTGTTTAGGGCATCCCATTTTCTTCAGTTATCTAACCACCATGGATTAGACATCCATAGGCATTTCAGTTATCTTACCACCATGGATTGGACATCCATGGGCATTTTAGTGATTCTCACCACCATAGATCAGACATCTATAGGCATTTCAAATTCACCACCATAGATTATCATTTATGGGTCTTGATCAGTTTAACTATGGACCCCGCATTTCGGCTCATGCACTTCAACTCGATGGCGAGCTCAATTTTTATTCAAAAAATGATTTATTGATTATGAAAATGACTTAGAGTCACCACTTATTTTTGTTTTATTTTTAAAGGGTAAACAAAATAAGAAAACCCTAAGTGTGACTCTTTATTTTGGAAAAGGTGGTCTGTGAAAAATCGGATCTGGTTCGGGGGTCAGGTTACTCATAGGGAAGGTACAGTAAAAACCGTAGCACCCCTTTAAGTCCCTAAAGTCAAGTCTCTACTAAAGAGATAGAGCAATCATGGCATCTAATAAGGAAAAACAATGAATACCCGAATCGATCATGCACATATGGGAATCAGAACATGCATAGAGAATGATAGGAATGGGAGCAGATGCTTACCTGGGCAACGAGCCACTATGCGCTATCAAGAGAGGAGGTTAATGCATAATTAAGGAATAATCTCATGCATGTCACAGAACAGAATAAATCAATCATGTATGACCATCAATTCAATCAATCATAAAATCGTGTATGTGGGCCCCCCACCAAAGCCTTCACACTTATTTTAAAACATTTTGAAAATCAAAGAAAATTAAAAAGTGGCTCGCCGGAAAGAAAATGGTGACCAAATTTTATTGAAAATGGGATGTTGGTATCTAAAAACTCTAAGGATGAAGTTAAAAAAAAATCTGATTGCTTTGATGGAAAGCAGATTTTAGAAAACCAATTTAGAATGGAAAATCACAAGGAAATGTGAAATGCGCCATGATAAGAGGAAGTGGCCATGTGGGAGTGGGGCCTATAGGTATGATTGAGACTGCATTACTGGTGTGTGGGTGCTGTCACTGAATCTTCACTTGCAGAGCATTGGGGGTCATCAGGAACTAAGGTAATTCAAGGAAGCCTTTATTTGTTGGACAGTGTTACCGATGAGGTTATTAACAGTCGTCACCGACTCCAAGTTCAGCTTAGCGGATGGCAAGCTGCTCACTAGTATCTGAAACACCACTGTAATAAGTGACCCTCCTAACCTCCCCATGCTCGCTATTGTACTGGAGCTGCTTGACGCCCCATCCCCTTGGTCTAGTCGTCCATCTGGTGAGATGGTGAAACCCGATGGCAGCAGGGGTATGTAGGAAGGGTCCTCCCCGCTCATTGCTATGTTGATGGCAGGTAGATCAACTGGGCAGTAGATGACTAGGGAACCTGATGAATCTATGCAGCTCTCTTGGAGTATCAGCATGTTGTTCTGACTGGTGTTGAAGGCCCTCAGGACAGATATGCAGTTACCAGGATGTGGCCCATTTGCAATATGGGCAACCTCTTGCACGACATTGCCATTGGAGAGAACATCCCACTGAGGCCGAGTCCTTTCGTCCCTGAAGAAATTGAAGACATTTTGTGGAGAAATTGGGAGCCAGATGGTGGTAGCCGCACTGAGAACCACACCGATGGGTTGGCCAGGATCAGTGTTCTTGTGAATTGTGACCCGGACTCCAACCTCATTCAGCCCAGAGAGTGTTGTCCATCGGTGTCCGTTGGAGGTGCTGATGTTTGCACAAAAATTGTTGACCATCCTCTGGGCAAGTTTCATCATGCTTCTCTTGCCATCAGGAGATGGAATCACTCCTCCAACATCCCGAGTTGAAGTTCCTTTAACCATCAAACAAGCAAATATCTCACACATCCTCTATAGAGTGGCCAGCCACCATTCAGCTCCAAATGCTAACCCTCTGTGAATAAGATCTCTATAAAGCCGATGAGTTGGGGTTTTGTCTTTGATTTCCACATGTTCCACCCAAGTAACCTTGGAGTATCCATTGGGCATATCTTGAATCAAGCAACCAAGAAGAAGCCTATGAGATGGATTTTGAGGGGCAAACTGGTTGTCTCGGGGGAAATCATAAGAAACATCAACTATTGCCCATGAGCCTTGTTCAATTTGTTGACTATATATGAGGAAATAGAATTCCCTAATAGGTACAAGGGGTGAAAGCACCTGCAGCTCTCCATACATCAGTTGAAGGGAACTGCTCTGACCATCCATCATTCCGGATGATAATACTTCAAGTGTTCTCACCAATGAAACAATTGTCGGAAATAGCTCCATCAATTTATTCTGCAAACGAGTCCATAAATATGTCAACCAATGCCAAACTGTTCATGATCACAACACCTGAATCTCTTGATGCCTCAATCCTCACATTAGGGTTTTTCAAGTGACTGTTAGCCCGAGGAAAAATCCTCTCATAGCTTTCAAGATTAAGAACATCCCTCCCGTCAGTGGTGGACTTCATCCACAAGGGTTCGTTGGTCTGCAAAAGCCTAAGCAGTTCATCCAATGCATTGGCAGCAACATCTGCCATGAGGGACTTATCCATATCTGAAATACCAGTCCCCTGGAAAGGCAAAATGGGCATAGTAGATGAACTTCCAGGAAGAAGATCAAGATCAAAGGAAGGGCCACTGCCCATCCCCTGCCCCCCAAAGCTTCCTATTGACAAATCCAATGAAGAAATATGGACAGGCTGTACTGGTGGGAGCTGTGAAATGTAATATTAGAACAATTCTCTTCAATAGTAGTCAATATAGGCCCGTAATCAGAATCCATGATTGTTTCAGGCAAATCAAGATCAAAATTTTCCACTAGCATATCCAAATGACTCCTAAAGGATTTCTCCGACGCTGGTGCTAGTTCTTGCTTGTGAACAGGATCCTCTCCATGATATCTAGAGTCCATAAAATCAATTTCCTCTCTCTCAAAGGATGGCTCAGGTACAGCCTTTGGTGAATCCCAGTTCCATGCCTGTGCATCTGATCTGGCACTAGCAGATTTTAATGGGGTGGCAGCCAGCCTAAGCATAAAACAGAGTGATGTACATGCAGTGGTGGGTAGCAGAAAATATCAGCCAGATGTAGTATTCCCAATGCTGTGGCTCAGGACACCAACACCAACACCATCTGAACCAGACCAGTCACCACGGGATCGATGCTCATCAGGAAGCCAGTTCTTGAAGCGTGGCCTATACAACTTGCTGGTTTGCTTATACCATCGCGCACAGTGCTTGAAACTGATGGTTGTTTCTGAGGAAATCAAGAGATCCTAATCCAGCAGCAGCAGCACCGAGGAGCGTCTCCACTGGTTTCTTAAGCTGTAAGGGGAACGAGCCACCGGAACAATAATTTCTGCCTCTTCTGGAATCTCTGAATATAAGTAATCCACAACTCACTTTGGATTGTTGTAAGCTGCTTGAAATTCACAGGTAAAACAGTCTCCTTGTCCCAATTTCTTCTTCATATCATCATCATTTTTCATCAACCAACCTCCCTAAATTCTCAGTCTTAATGCTTGACTATCGCTTTCAGGGGAAAACAGAGGAGCAAGGGAATAGAAATGGAAACAGAGCATGGAACGATTAACGAATATGCTAAACCCATTTCATTATTTTATCCATGAGTAGCAATCAGTAGGTTAAGATGGAAGATGTTTGTTGGGGTAAAACATTAAAATGTAGCAAGTTCTTCAAATATTAAACTAATAATCATCAAAATGCAGCAACCCAACAAGCAGAGATGAAATCATAGAGAATAAGACAGGAGAAATATGAGAGGTGAGAGAATATACGGGAAAAATCACAAATGGTCATACCTGAAAATGTCCGTCCTGCTCTGGCAATTACCGGGCTCCTCCCGTAAAGAAAACCCGGTCGATTCCCCACGCTTCTCTTGCTATCTCTCTAATCCTCAGCTTGCTTCTTCTCTCAAGCTCAAGAACACACCCAAAAATCTCCTCACCAACCAGCTTCCTGCCTCCTTTTTCCTCTGGTTCTCCTATCTCCAGCTTTAGAAAAAAAAACCATCCCCCTCAGCAGCTTGCCCTCTAAGCTCCAATGAATCCCCTTCTCTAGCTCGCTGCTCCTCCAAATCTCCTCTGTCCCTTCTTCCATTTTCTCTCCAAAAAATAAAATCTCTCCCCCCCCCAAGGTAAGCCAAAACCTCCAAAATATCTCCCTCTCCATCCCAAAACCCCTTCTGCAGGTAATCGAATACGCTCCTACACAACGGCTTCTGCAGATTCCCTCCTTTACAGGCGTCTCATCCTCATAGGCTCATTCAATAACACTAGCTGAATCCATAGCAGCCTCTCTTGAGGCAGCACGTGGCTCTTGAAAGAGCCCTCCACTTGGCAAAGAAAATGACCTGCAGAAAAAATGAGAACGAGCCCCAAATGAGGGTCTACACTAACCTTATCACAAAACTTGTCTTTTTTACATCAAACAATTATTGCACCAAATTCAAGGATAAGGTAACCTATCACTTCCAGGTGCATTACTGAAGGCAAATTCCAAGAATTCTAAAATTCTATTATCATATTCTAGGCTCACTCTTAACTTTTGCATCCAACTTTTGTCTATTGAAAATTTTCTAATTGTCTTCTTCAACCACACAAAAAAAATAATTTGAGTATGTCAACTTATGATGTATGTATTATGCATTCTAGAATCTCCAACATCCTAAATTTGATGGTGGTTCCTATACCATATAGGAAAGCATAATCCCCATGCATCAACTATCAATGTGTTTAATTTCATTTTTGAAGAAATTTTGACAACATTTCCGATCCCCATAGTTCTCCAAGTACACAAAATGGACAAGACATAATGTATGACCTTGTCCTAATATGCACCCAGAAAACAAGAGGAAATATTGAAAAAAATTCTAAAAAATGAACTAAGCATAGACAATTAAATTCATAGATATTATGTTTTCTTATTATATCCATTCAGAAAATTCAAACATTATTGGTCAACATCACATACTAGACAAAGTAAGAAGTTGTCAACTTGAAAATGGTCTAATGTTAAAACCATGGTCACTTTCTGGCAACTTAAATGTCTTTAGTATGTAATAATATAAATGTTTGTCTTATAATGATACTTGAATGGAAAGCCTAAGGTTTCATGCATGCAAATGTTATTAAAATTAAAATACAATTATTTACTAGGAATTAGGTGAATGTCAAAGTTACATTCATTCAACAGTGTCTATGCTCCATTCCAGAATTTTACTTCCCATTTAAACAAATAAAACAAAAGCATATTAAAATATCCTAGAGATCATCAACAAGTCCTACTTAAGTATGCAATGACCATTTTAGAACATCCTAACTAGGTAACCAAAAGTTCCTTTTTAGAACCAATGCAAACATATAATCACGATAAAACAATAATGGTTACTGCAATGCTAATATTTTAGCAATTCCCTATTTTTTTCTAACCTACAAATGGGAAGTGCAATGAAAACACAATCTAAAGGCTGCTTTAGTATATTTATAGCCATAGAAAAAAAAATCAAGACTAGAGACATGAATATAATTCAACCTCAAAAATATATTCAATAAAATAACATAAGAAAAGACAAATAGTCCTACTTAAATGAAAAATAAAAAAACTAAGACATTACTAAACATGAAATAGGGATTACTTTAAAAAATTTATAACAAGAAATCAAATTAGGCTATACAGGCACCCATTTACAACTTTTTTTTCTTTTGTCTCTAAAACATGAAATGTTATGCTAGAGATCACTCGAGGACACATCTTTAAAATTACTTTGGCTGCAATCTAAGGTTGAAAGGCCTAACACTTTGGCTCTTTATGCAACTCAAATATGCATTTTATAGTTACTCATGTATCTACAGAATCACTCTACTCCCCAAGAATTTTCTTTGTAGTTATCTTGTTCCTATCTTTAACCGCAAGTTGTTAATTAGGCCACTAGTAATAGTTTCATATCCACCCTATAGGCATAAAAGTTTTTATTTACAACTGTCTCAACATTGTATCTTGTGATCTAGGTATTGTTTCCTGAAACATGTGGACGTACTAAACGATAGTATCCACCATTTGACATTGCATAGATATTGGATTCTACGATCACCAACTTACATCTGGGTTGTCCTTAGAACCTCCCAATCTATAAAGAGATAGAAATTACTATATAAAGAGATACAAATGACTATAGGAAGAATCAAGATTTAGATATTAGCTTTCGTACCAACTTTACATTGACACATGCTATTTGTCATTAGAAACATGTAAATATGAAGCTGAACTGAACCCTTATTTTCAGCTTGAGTTTCCAATAATATTTCTTATTTGTTTCTGTAATTTCCTCATAAATCAAAAGTTATACTAGTGACATTGTGAGAAGGATTCATGTCCATAGAGAATGAGCCAACATTGAAATTTCCACCTATCATGAATAATGACTATGCAAGGAAATATTTGTAACCATGACTAGATGTTGAATTGAGGCTCATAGAGAAACAACCTATGATTTGTTCTTGTAGTAGTAGAATTATTGGAACTTGTTTTACTTATCTACCATGGTAATGAAAATGTTGTAACCTGTCTAAATATCTAGAAATTGACTATCTGATTTGGACTTGAAATTACTATGGAGATTCTAGGATGAAATAGTGAACGATGCTTAGGTATGTTTAAAAGGAGTTGGGATTTGAAGTTCTCACATCCACACTCACATTCACATTCTTTCATTGTACAGAGTTTGGTAAAAATTCACTCTTACATTCTTTTTGGAGTTCTAGTCTAAGGATACATATGAAGGATCCTTTTAATAATGCAAACTCAGTATATTCCATTGAATTATTTATTATCATTTTAACTTTCACCACATAGCCTTGAGGCTTAGTTCAAGTGTTAAAGAGTAGGATATATTTATGATAAGTTCCAGATTCAAGTACGGGACAAGAAAAATCAAGAAAAAAAACCTAGCAAAACTAAGAAAATAAAAAAAGTATAATTCAAATTAAGCAAGCACTAGTTTCTAGCTCGTCTTCAACCAAACATATGTATTCTATTACCAGGTCTCTATGTGTGTTTAGCAATTTTGTTTTGATGGGAAAATTAAAGGATGTTGTTACTAGTGAAAAATCGAAAGTCCCATAGGGAACATCTGAGGGAGGGGGGGGTGTGAATGGGTGATTTAAAAATTTTAATAAAGATTTATATGTTATACCCAATTCTTTCACCCAAAGAGATTTTAAGAATAATCTTTTCTATTAAATATATGTAATTCAAACAGAATATCAAATATAAAAGATATAGATAATCGGGCACAAAATTTATATGTGGAAAACCCCAACACTAACTGTGGAGATAAAAAACCACAAGGTCTAAGACCTATTAATATAAATCCACCATACAAAATCAAGTTATATAGATTTACCTAGCCACTTTATCCTAAAGACTTACTCTCTAATAGCTACAACTTAATTCATGTTCGTGACATAACAACCCTCGATTGCTTTAGTGGATCACTTCAACCTTAGTGAAGGAATGAAGGTCTTCAAACCAATATTCAAAAATCAAATTGTAGACCCTCCATTTTGCCTTCCTAGCACATATCCCATTAGGTTTTTTTTGTTCAGTACTTTACAGCAGTTCCCTAATGGCCCATTACTACTCATGTAGCTTATCTTTTCTAAGCCACCTTGGAGACTTTGGTTGAGGGGTTTATCTGACTTCCCATTATGTCTTTGGCTGCCCTTCAAGTTTAAATTAGGCTCACTTAGGTGCACTTTAGGTTAGACTTAGTTAGGCCCACCTAGTTTCACCTTAGGCCCGTTTAGGTTCACTTCGGCCCACTTAGGCACACTTGACCCATTAGACATTCTTGGTGTGACTTGTATGGTTGCATGGTTCATTTATCTCATTTACTTATTTATTTATTATTATTATTATCAATCACTTTTATTTAATCATTTATTATATTTTTATTTATTTTTATTGTTGTCAATCACTTTTATTTATTTAGTTATTTATTTGTTTATTATCTTGTCATTTATTTATTTATTATTATTATATCATTCTCTAATTTATTTATTTAATTTCATAATTTGATGTTTTTATAGGAAAATCTACCAACGGAGGAAAAATAATTTTGAAATTGGTAAGACTTTGAAAATGAAAGGAACTCTTTTAGGCGTTAGTAAAGATCACTAAAGAGTTAAAATAGGGATGAAGAAGTTTTTGGAAAAGATGGGACTCCTTACGTTATATGCATGGATTGATTTTTTTCTTTTAAATTTAAAAAGGATTTTCCTAGTGGATGAGACATAGAATTCGGAGAGAGGAAGACTTATCAGGTGGAACGGCTGCCAATTGCTATAAAAAGCATAGGCTGGTGGTTTTAAGGGGCAGGGAGAAAAAATGAGAGGTTTTCAAAAAAAAGGACTTGGAGCACGCATTGAAAAGGAGAAAGAGTTCATTTGGGTCATAGGGGTCTAGTAAAAGAAAATGGGAGCTCGTTGGTCTTTGGAGAAGCAAAGAAGGACTCCCAAGTATGTTCATTGTGAACTGTGCATTTTCTGGTTTTGGATACTACCCTACTTGATTCTCTGTTAATTTCTAGGTTGTTCATACACCTTTGTTGCTTTTTTTTCTTCCTTTGCTTCTTTGGTTTGACTTGAAAACTGGTAAGGCTCTTTATCATGTTCATTGTGAGGCATCTAGAGTTATTGGCTGCACTTTTGCTTTGAATTTGTTTGTGATTTTTTCCATTAGTTTGAGCCCATTGAAAAATCATGAGATGTGGCTTAATTTGATTTTTATTTTGTTTGTTTATTCTCTTCTTGTTTCCTATATTCTCTATTATACTTGTTTTTTCCTCTTCCTCTTAGATAAAGAAGCCTAAAGGAGATGTCAATGAGAAGAGTGGAGAATAGGATGATCATCGTCTACTGATGCTATATTTGAGCATGAGGAAACTGAGGTGGATGAACATAAGATATATCACTCTGTGCCTGTTAATAGAAACTAGAGCATACGTTGGGAATATATGAAAACTATCATGCTTGCCTTCATGATATGCCTTCATACCATACCTTCCATTACTGAACTCGTGTTGTATGAATGAAGATGAGACTTCTTCTTTTATGGACGAGTAGTTTGAGACCTTCACCTGTCGGTTGGAAGAGTACAGAAGCCTACATGAATGGGTGCAAGCCATTGCCATGGAGATTGAGTCTGACACTAGGCTCATACATGCAAACCTTCTCGTAAACCAGTCTCACTCTATTTCAGAGATTTAGAGAGGGCTAGGAGTTAGATCGTCATGATGAAGGAGTTTTACAACCTACTTGCTTTGGTTCTTCGAAATGCCTCTAGTAGTACTATCAGTCCATGATTATTTGGTTTCAAGGAAGAAAATGAGACCAGGGGGTCCCCCAAATTTGGTCATGTTCTTCCATGAATGATTTGGTCTGATCGTCAATTCTTATTATAGGGACGTCCATTCTGATTTTGGATCTGGACTACTATATAAATGATAGAAGAGCCTTCCTTAAGACAATGTGCTTTCTGATGGATCCCAGTAACCCAAAGATATGATTTGTTCAATCTCCTCAGAGATTCGAAGGTGTGTATATTCTACTTAAGGCTTAAACACACCCTTGTTTAGTTGGGTTTTAGAGTTCTAGTTTTTCTACCTATATGCGTCTATTTTGGAGAACTGGGTATCACGTGAATGAATTCAGTTTGGGGTTTTTCTTGGAACCTTGAGCTTTCGGGTTTAAGTAATTTTTTTTTTTTTTTTTAGTTTTGGTAAACCGAACTTCACTATTTAAACCACCTTGAAGTCAATATTTTACCCCATTTGAGTCTATGATGATATAGTCATTCGATCTTCTCTTCAGTCCGTTTCATTGGACTTCAGCTTGCCAAAGATCCAAAATGCTTAAGGAGTTCCAGATGCACTCTCTTTCTCACGTGCATGCAACATGCATGTGTGGCCACCATAGTGTATGCGTGGCTAGTTCTTGCTTGTCCTCAGCCTTGGTATCCTCAACTCCCCGCTTTCTATCACAAGCCTTATCAACATGTACTCCAAGTGTAATAAAATAAACTTTGCTTTATCAATCTTCAGCGACCCCACCCATGAAACAAATGTGTTTGCTTTTAATGCAGTCATATCTGGGTTCATCACTAATGGTTTTCTAGAAGAGGGGTTTGAATTCTATCAAAAGATGCAAAATGAGGGTGTTATTCCTGGTAAGTTCACCTTCCCATGTGCAATCAAAGATAGCCTTGATGTTTTGGAGATTAAAAAGATTCATGGGTTGTTGTTCAAATTTGGATTGGAATTGGATGTCTTCATTGGTAGTGCTTTGGTAAATTTGGTCTGATGGAGCATGCACAAGTAGCATTCGAGGAGTTGCCAATCAGAGATGTCGTGTTATGGAATGCTATGGTTAATGGGTGTTCACAAATTGGTTAGTTTGAGATGGTGTTGGAGACTTTTAGGAGGATGAATGACGAGAGCGTTGTTCCAAGTAAATTTACTGTTACCGGATTATCAGTTTTTGCTGTGATAGAAGATTTGAATAATGGTAGAATAATTCATGGGTTTGCCATGAAAATAGGGTATGATTTAGGTGTTGCTATTTCAAACTCGTTGATTGATATGTATGGGAAATGCAAGCGTATTAAAGATGCATTGGACATTTTTGAGATGATGAGAGAGAAAGATATATTCTCATGGAACTCGATTGTATCTGTTCATGAACAGTATGGTGATCATGATAAAACTCTTAAGGCTTCTTGATAGGATGCTAGGTGCAGGGATTCAATCTGATTTGGTCACAATCACAACTAATCCACAGGTACATGATTATTAGAAGGTTGGGAAAGGATGGTAAAGATATTGATGATGTTTTACTGAAGATGCATCTAATGTACAGTCACTGTCTTCAGAATCCACTGGTATATATGATGCCTATGGGAATCCAAAGGTGCTTCCTCAAATTAGAGATCAATACCAAGTTGACTTTCCAACTCTTAGTACAAAATCTAATTATCCTTGGCTTACAATACCCAGCTAACATTGCAACAGTGGCTGGCACTCCTCACTATTTTTATTGAGATTGCCCATACCAATTATGTGAGTCATTGATGAAATTGAGAACATTGGACATGAACCTCTAGAACTTCATGGTGCCAAATAATGGAATCCATTGAACTAACTCATGCAAAATCAATTGGGGAATTAATGGAACCCCTACATAAAATCATTTTTCAAAACTCTTCTTTGTTGCCAATTTTCACTCAACCATTGACCCTTTAGCTTTAAAATTAGTTTCAGCAACTTTAGAATATTTTTAAAAAATTTCCAAAACTTGAATGATTTTCCTCACTTCTTGAACTTGAATTTAAAATTTTGTTTGAGTTAGAAAGCAATTCTGGAATAGAAGATATAAACGAGTTTTTAGGAGGGCTCTGTTTCTACCCAGTTCTAGACACCCGAAATATTTTTCTAAAAATAAAATAACAGATGACTTTTTAAATTTGATTCAATATTTTTTATTAATTCTAGACTTCTTGAAATTGATCTTAGACATATAAAATATTGAAAAAATATGCATTTTTGAGGGAGATATGATTTTTCAAAGTTGTACCTACTGTACATAATGGAATCTGGATATTTGATTAGTTGGAGTGTTTTAAAAATATTTTTGAGTACTACTCGACCCTGGATTTATTTTTCCTGTGATATGTGAACAATGTGTTTTATTTTTATACGATTTTATGTGATCACTTATTATTTTTTTTAAAATTCGTTTATGCATATCACTATTTTTTTACCTAATCTGAACCTTCTGGAACTTTTCGGTGTCTTTGCTGCAATTTGTCATTCGAATGAGTGTTTGGCTTTTGATATCTTGTTATGGATGTGTAGGAGTTGTTTCCTGAATTTTTTTGTGATTAAATTCTACTCCAAGACATTTTTTAAAAAATTATTTTGTGATGCTCCCTTTACTAAGGGTATGTTGATGGTCTTGTACTTTGCTTGAATTAGTTATCTATTTTTGGAGTCATTTGACTTATCTTGGCTCAATTTTGTGTTTGGTATTGTATATTAGACATAAGGAATATGTTATATAATTTATAATTGTCCCTCTAACATTTTTGGGGGAATCTTATAAATTATTCATGTTATCCAGGTATGCTCTCTATCACTTACTTTTCGGAATTTTATGAAAAGGCATGTTGTTGTGAGCCATATCTATGTTTGATGTAATCCTTGGATGCTTGATTTGCTTTGATTAAATACATGTCATGTGCTATATTTCAGTGCTAACTTTAATGTCTTATGATAGCACTTGAGAGGCAGTTCAGGTACACATCCTAACCTTCCTTTCTGATTGTGATTTGATTTCTTTTTTGGCATGCTAGTTTTGAAATCACCTTAGCTTACCTAGGTATCTTCAATCAATTGATTAATTTCCACTTTTCCCTCGACTTAGTCATTAGAGACCTCTTTAGGTCTTAGAGGGGTGCTACCTCTTAGAGGTACCTTTCTAATAGGTAACCTTATCCCCAAACCAAGACTCGGGTTTTTGAAGACTTGCTTTTCCAAAACTATGGAGTCACTTCTTTAGGGTTTTCTTTCTTATTTTATTTTCCCTTTTAAAATAAAATAAATAAGTAGCGACTCCAACTTTTTCAAAACTAATTTTTCACCTGGGACGCACATGAAATTTGCGGGTCCACACAAATCCTTGAATGAGAGATCAAGAATGGTGTGGTACTTTAGGATGTCTCTAGGAAACCCTCTCTAGAGAATGTGTGACCTTTCCTTAGTCACTTAATGATCTCTAACCCTTTAAGGGTTAATATGAAGGTATTTATAGGCAAAAGCTTGAAGAGTCTCAATTTTGGAAGGTTTCTCAATTGAAATAGCATGAAAAACTCGGTAAAATCTGTATGACCACTCGAGCCAACTCACTGATTGCATGAGTGCCTCAGGTTCTTGAGTGGTCTTGAGCACTTGAGCATTCTAAGTCACTTGAGCGATCATGCTTTACTTAAAAAAAAAACAATTTTAAATCATTTTAAGTTCAAAATAAAAACCGATGCTCTTTAATACCTCAACCTAGCCTAATTTGCCACATGTCAAACCTCTTTAGATATACCTATGACTTCCTGATTGGATGAACAACAACTCTTGATTTCAATGGAGAGCAAGTCACTATCTAAAAAGACTTCTATGGTCAAACATAAAAAAGAACAAAATTGCCAACATATAAACAAGACTTATTGTCCTAACAACTTGTATATTTTCTTAGTGTGTGTCTAAAATGGGTTTTTTCTTTTTCTTCTTTCCATGCCAATTTAAGGGAGATCAAGAATGTTGCTCTAGCAAGTTCTCTAGTAGAACAATCTCAAGTGAAATACATATCTCAATTAGAAAATAAAAAAGACTCATAGATTAACAATCTTAATTTAACTTTTTTTTTCCATTTCTGGGCAACCAAACACAACATGAATTGCAGAGAAAAATCGTAGTTAACAAAAAAAATCATGTTTACAAGAAACATATTATTAAAACTAGATGGAATATCTTTTTAATAAAAAACTAGATGGAGTATCTTTTCAATAAAAAAAAAATAAAAAAAAACTAGTATTATGCCTTGTTATTTTATTTTATTTTTTTACTTTTCTATTTTTATAAGAAGCAAATATTTGAGTTGAAGCTTGGTTACAAGTTAGTCACAAAACCCATTCTCCAAGCAACATATATTAAAGACTGTTGTGGACTCGCATTTTTCACGTGCGTCCACTTGTCGACGAGACTCATTTTTTAAAACGAAAAACTATTTTTGGAAAAGTTGGAGTCGTCACTTATTTTATTTAATTTTAAAAGGAAAATAAAACAAGAAAGAAAAACCCAAAAAAATGTGACTCCATAGTTTTGAAAAAGCATGTCTTCGAAAAGTTCGGGTCTAGGTCTAGGGATCAGGTTACCTATTGAGAAGATATCTCAAAGAGATAGCACCCCTCTAAGCCCTAAAAACTTGCTAACTTGAGGGAAGTATGACAATTAATTAGTTGATTATGGATACCTAGATAAGCCAAAGTGATTTTAAACTTTTGTTAATTCTAGGATGCCAAACAATACTAGGTTAAAATATAAGTTAAACACTATACAGAATTTCCAACATGCCATTAGAATAGAAGTTTTCACTAAACAAATGCTAAAAAATATCTAGAATGCAAATTAAATTGCAAAAATAAAAAAAAAAAATCTAGAGAACATATGTTACATGTCCAGTCTATCATCCACATGGTTAAACAATCATTCAAATAACAAATTTAAACAAAAATGCCCAAAAGTTCCAAAAGGTCTAGAACTGAGCAAAAAATAATGACATGTGTATACCGAATTTTAAAAAAACATGCAAAGGTCTCCTAAAATCACACACATCATTTAAAGTGTCTAAATTACACAAAAAAAAAAAAAAAATTAAATCCGGGGTTAAGGAGCATTCCAAACTATTTTTAAAACACTCAAACTCATTAGCTATCCAAAATCAATCATGTACAGTGGATGCAAATTTGAAAAAACATATTTCCCTCTAGAAAACATATATTTCAATATTGTAAGTGTCAAAATTCAATTTCAGGAAGTCAAAAATTTAGGAAAAATATCAAAACAAATTTACAAAGTCATCTAATAATTTATTTTCACATAAACATTTGAAGTGTCCAAAACCGGGTGAAAACAAAACCACCTGAAAGACTCTATTTCAACATTGCTTTTTAACTCAAACAAAGTTCTAAATTCATGTTCAAGATGCCTACACTATCATACAATCATTATGAAAATTTTAGAAACATCATAAATAGATCAAATCGAATTTTCTTTTTAAAGATGTAGTAAATTGAACAAGCTAATGGTAAAAGGCTTTTGAAAAATGATTTTATGTAGGGGTTCCACCAATTCCCCTATTGATATACATAAATCTAACCTAGGAATTCCCATCTATTTGGGACTACAAGCTTGGATTCATGTTTGACTCAACCAAACTTTTATTAAAAATAAAAGGGTGCAAACTGAATGAGATATAATTGCATATTTTTTAATATATATATTGATCATAAGGATTCTAGATGAATTTTTAAAATAGATTTTCAAAGGAATTTTTTAAGAAAATTATTTTCTTTTAAAATAAAAGAAATTGATTTGAAATAACAAAATAGAAGAAACAAAATACCAAGTAAAACAAAAGAAAACAAAATCACAAAGTAAAATTTTGGACAACCAAGGAAACTAAAGTGGGGAGATAGGGACCAATCATCATTATTTTCCAATGGCCTTTGAACAAAAGGAAACTACCAAAGCAATAAATTATTAATATTTAGATCAAATAAGTCAATGAAATATCCATCAAGAATTAGCAACAAGGATTCAAGAAGTGCATAAATTGAGAATAACAATCAAGAATTAACAAAAGATCAACTAACACAAAAATGCCTCTAGACTAAAAAAATAAATTAAGACTATATTAAATCAGGATTAAACTTTATCTAACGGGATTAATTAAACTAATGTACTAAATTAACAAACACATACAAGTAAAGAACAAATTAAAACTAAATTAAATCGTAATTAAAAACATGAACTTTATTTAATAAGATTAATTAAACTGCTGAATTACAATTACAAACACATCCAAATTAAAAATAAATAAATTAAATTATAACTAAACTAAATCGGAATTAAAAAATATAAACTTTATCTAGAAGGATTATTTAAATTAACGAATTAAAATTACTAACACATTTAAACTAAAAGATAGATTAAAATTAAACTGAATTGGAATCTAAAAAAAGAAACATGAATTTTATCTAACTGGATTAATTAAACTAATGAATCAAAATTCCAAACACATCCAAACTAAAGAATAAATTGAAGCTAAACTAAATCAGAATTAAAAAAAAATAAAAAACTTTATCTAACAAGATTATTTAAACTAATGAATTAAAATCACAAATATACTTAAACTAAAAGATAAGTTAAAACTGAACTAATTCAAAATTTAAAAAATATAAGCTTTATCTAATAGGATTATTTAAAAATAAACTAATTTATATTAAAAACATGAACTACTTTATCTAGCATAATTATTCAAGCTAAAGAATTAAAATCACAAACATGCTTAAACTAAAAGATACATTAAAATTGAACTAATTTAAAATTAAAAAATATAAACTTTATCTAACAAGATTATCTAAACTAATATATTAAAATCACAAACACATTTAAACTAAATAGATAGATTAAAAATAAACTAATTCGAGATTAAAAACATGAACTTTATCCAACAGAATTATTTAAATTAATAAATTAAAATCACAAACACACTTAAGCTTAAGCTAAAAGATAGGTTAAAACTGAACTAATTTAGAATTAAAAAATACAAACTTTATGTAACATGATTATTTAAACTAATAAATTAAAATCACATAAACATTTAAACTAACAAATAAATTAAAAATAAACTATTTTGGGATTAAAAACATGAACAGTGCTCCTTGCTATCCCTCGGATGCGTGCTGCCGTGTATGGAGAATGGTGCGGCTGGTTCCTCCCCCTCAAAGCAGGGGATCTTCCTATAAAAAAGGTGCTGCCGTGAGTAACGGAGACTCCTCCTCAATACCGTAACGTGTGTGTTTCTTTTTTATATGGAAACAGCTTTGATACTTATCAAGGAAAGAGATTTTTATTATTATTTTTTTCTTTTTAAATTTGATATTGGAAAGTGGCTTTGGTTTTGTTACCGAAAGTGGTGTTTTAATTTTATGTACATTACAATTTTAAAAATATTAACAAACTTAAAAAAAAAAAAATTACCAAATTGACATTAAAAAAAAAGTTTATATTAAAAACACTTTTTAAAAAAATTAATTTATCTAACTTTATTTACATACATACCATTGAAGACTTTATATTAAAACAATTTTATTTTTATTTTAAAAAAAAAGATTTACCAAAATTCTATTTATGTAGGTACCACTAACAAAAACTATATTAAAACACTTTTGAAAAAATTAACTTACCAAAAAGAAAATATTAAAAGCACTTTCAAAAAACAACTTACTAAAAATTTATTTATGTACATACCATTAAAAATTTTATACTAAAAACATTTAATAATAATAATAATAATAATAATGATGATGATGATGATGATGATGATAAAAAGAGATAAGATAATTGATCATATGTAATTTTCTAAAAATAAATAAATAAAAGTGAATAGATAACTAAACAAATAATAATCAATAAATAACTAAATAAAATAAATAAATAGATAAATGCAAGTGTTAAAAATGCAAATTATGCAAACTATGTAAGCCATGCAAAGGCGACCTAAATGGGTCAAGTGTGCCTAAATGGGCTAGGTGTACCTAAAGGGGCCTAAATGACCTAAAGGGGCTCGGGTGACCAAAAAAGGCCTAGGGGTGCCTAAATAGGCATAAGATGCCTAAATGGGCTAAGGCAAGCCGAAGTGGGCCTAAGTAACCTAAATGGGCCTAGGTGAACCTAGATAGGCCTAAGGTGGTGCCTAATATGCCAAGTGTGCGAAAATAGGCCTACATGAACCTAGATGGTACTAAGATGGTGCCTAATGGGCCAAGTGTGCCTAAATTGGCCTAGGTGAGCCTAAGTGAGCTTAGGGTGTCTAAATGAGCCTAGGTGGACCTAAAAGGTGTCTAAGTGACTTAGGGTGATCAAGATAGTGCCTAAGTGACCTAAATGGGCCTAGGTAAACCTAAATGGGCCTAGGTAAACCTAGATGGGCTTAAGGTGGTGCCTAATGGGCCAAGTGTACCTAAATTGGCCTAAGTGAACCTAGATAGGCCTAAGGTGGTGCTTAATGGACCAAGTGTGCTTAAATGGGCCTAGGTGAACCTAAGTGGGCCTAGGGTGTCTAAATGAGCCTAAGTGCACCTAAAAGGCTTCTAAATGACTTAACAGTGCCTAAGTGACCGAAATGGGCCTAAGTGAAACTAGATAGGCCTAAGGTGGTGCCTAATAGGCCAAGTGTGTCTAGCTGGGTCTAGGTGAACCTAGGTGGGCCTAATGAGTCTTAATGGGCTTAGGTGGTGCCTAATGGGCTAAGTATACCTAAATGGACCAAATGTGCCTAACTATGTTGTCCTAAAAGTGTATTTGGATGAACTATCCTAAAAAAATAAAGGAAAATTCTAGGTTTAACTCGGGACTGCCAAGGGTCAAATTGGAAGGCCAGATAAATCCTCATTCATAGTCTCCAAAGTGGCTTAAAAAATGGTAAGGTGTATGAGGAGCAATGGGCCACTAGGAAGTTGCTATGAAGTATTGAACGAACACTTAATAGGACATGTGCTAAGAGAACAAAATAGAGGGTTTACAACTGTATTGTTCTTTTAATAAAATATATAAAACAAAATTCTCTCTAGGTTATCTTTTCTTTAATACATATGGTCATGAAAAATGAATAAACAAATAATCCCATAACCTAAATCATGAGTGCATCAAACCAAAGTGGACCCAATACTAGACAACTGCTATAACCAAAAGGACAAAAAATAAGAATAAAAATAAGAATTTGATGAGCAGTGATCAAGAACTAAAATTTGAACTATTACTAATACTTCACAATATATGAAGAAAACAACCTTTCACCTACGTTCTAAAGCTCTATCCTAATAGAGGAAAAAACAAAATAACACCTAATAATATTTTCAAACCAATATGACACTATCCTTGTCGATTGTAGAGAAAGTATGGGAAAAGTATGGGAAAATCTCTAGAAACTTGTTAGCTATGAGAATTTGAACTTTGTTGATGTGAAATTCTCCACACTAACAAAACGTGTTGCTGCGAATTTATGAGATTCAACAATCCCTAAAGCTGAAATAGAGCACAATCAAATCCAATTTCCGAAATTTTAATTTCTTACTAGGTTGCAAATTGAATCATAGGGCATAATACTCTACAAATAAGATTTCATCAAATCATAGAGCATGAAATCAAAACATACCTTAAGGATTGAAATTAGCAAATCAAATCCCACAAACCCTTGAAATCAATAGATCCTTGTACCTTAAGGCTTAGTTTTAGGCGTGAAACATAGATGATGGGACTTGAGATCAGCAAAATAAGGAAATGTGAAATGGAGAAAGGTAAATCACACTTGAAATCAGAAAAGAAAGGAGAAAGGTCTCACACTAAGGAGTTTTGCTATGGAGAGGTGTAGAGAGAGGTTTTGGCTTAACTTTAATATGGGATATATTTCAACAACTGAGCTCGTGTGGATCAGATGCATGTGGTAGCGGCTAGTACATGACTGCAGTTATAAGGAAACAAATTATCCTTTTAAGCGCATTGCCAGTAATGGCAGTCACTTTGGATTTTTCGAGGAAAATTTCCAACTCATGCTGATACCTTTAGATGCGGGTGGAATATTTTTGAGCCTATATATAATCTTTACTTGGGGACTTTTACGACCCCTACTAAAACTCTATCACCCTTTCTTAGGTTTCTTGTAGTATATTGATAATCATAACACAAATATTTTAATAAAGTACATATTTTTTAAAAAATAAGTAATAATATTTTAAAATAATAGTAGTTAATAATATTTTATTTGTAATGAATTATAAAAGTGAGTAAAATTCAATTTTTTAAAAAATATAAATAAATGAAGTTTATTTATAACTTGTACACATTTATTCGTAAATGGCTAAAAACATATTCTAAACCATTTTGGTTTAGCTAATTATTGTATTAATTGACTTAGTTTTTAGTTTTACATATTAATTTTTACATGATTAGAAGTTTGTTTAGGTAGTGAGAAAACTTCAAAAAGTATAATTGTATGCAAAAGAGAAATTGACATAGTTATTTTGAACTAGTTTTGATCCCAAAAATTCTGATATTATTTGGATCATTTTTTTTAGTTCTAAATTATTTTTAAATAGTAACTTGCTTATCAATGAATCCACTACACTAAGTTTGCTTGATTTGATGTCTATTTTTTTTTTTTTTTTTTTTTTTTTAAGTTATGGGGAGAGGTGAAATTAATGTAGTTGCTTCAAACCAATTTTGATTCCGTAAATTCTAATATTAATTTACTCTACTTTTGAGTTCCAAGCTATCATTAAAAATTATTAGACTTGCCAACACATCAAGTTTTATTTGATTTGAAATCCATTTGCATAATAAGAAAAATCAAGTTAAGAGAAATTCATTAGAATTTAGGTACAAGTAAACAACACTTAGTCTATACTACATTTTATTTATGTATTTACTACCCCTTGTTTAAACATGTATTACATCAACCATTGAGCAAAGACTTGTAAATCCTTTTAATTGATTTCCTAACTTCCACAAATTTTCTCACTAAACAAAGGAGCTTCAAATTAATTGATACTTGATGCTTTGGATTTTTTTAATGAGACCAATACTTTCTAAAAATTTGAGTAACCATTTCTTTATTAGTTTTCACTTTCCAACTTTATTAGATTTTTTATTCTACTTTTAATAGAGTTATTTATACTTATAAAAAAACTAATTTTCATAGCCCTAGCAAAAGGGCCCAGTAAGAGAAAAACTTATGTTTATCATTACTTCATCATTGATCTAAAATCTCAAAATCAAAGGTTTTGATCTAAATATTTTAGAAGCTCTTTCAAGAAGGAAAGCTAAAGGTGAGAATTTGAGTCACCAAACGTCAATTGAGGTGATCCATTGAGGAGTAAGGAGTGTACTACATCACAAAGAGGAAGTATGTTGGTGTTATTTGATACAAGGCTTGCAGGAAGAAGTTTCCAGACTAGCTAAACTTGTGTACAATCCTTTTTGATTTAATATATTTTAGTTACAATTGACAGACCCAAGATTTTTGCATGAGGTTGATACATTCTTTATAGGTAATTTTCTATGTATATATGATGTACTTGTATTGATTGAATATTTACTAAATTATCAAAAATAAAATTTATAACTCATAGGGAAAATCAAAATCAATAATAATTGGGTCTATTAATAAATTATAAAGTTAAATTTGAGATTAATCAAAATTTATATTTCTAGATTCGATTAAAATTGAATTGAATTGAAAATTAAAGCAAAATATTAGATAATTTAGAGCATGAAATTGAACTACTTATTCACTTCCTCTAGATAATTTTGTGAAACAAAAATATACACTTAGAAGGTATCAAAGTAGAAAAATATTTTAATTTTAAACATGTCTTTGTTATTGATTTCTTGGAATTTAAAGAAAAGATAAAAGATTTACTTTCAACTTGTGAAAAAAGTATATCTTGATTAGAAAGGGTTGCATAAGGAAAGCAAATTGTATAGAAAATTTAAAAAGCAAGAAAATTTATGAGAATTGAATAAAAATAGATATAAGAAGCAATTGAAAATTTGAATAAACATAAATTTCTTTTTCTTAATAAAATTTCATTTTCAGAAAAGGAATTTCATGTAATAAAGAAGTTAGTACAAAAAAAAAATAAAAATAAAAAATAAAAAATTGTGTCTATCACACCCCAAGGTCCAAAACTATGGTTTGATATAATATCAATGATCAACCCATAAATATATTTTTTTCCATTTTTTAAACTTGAGGTGTGAATAAAAGATGAAGTTATGATGTTTGTGGTTAAATTATCTCATTTAAATGCCTTTGAAATAGAGTTTTTCGGGTTAGAAAAGCTTCAAAATCGTCTTGTTCTTATTAATTTAACTATGCTAAAATTTCACTAAGTACAGAAAAAAAAAAATTGTCATTTTTTAAACTGTTTTTGTTGTTTTCATTTTACTAATACTAAAAATATATATATATTTTTTAGATTTTTATCTCTGATAATTTTGCTTAAGCAAACTTTTTTTTATAAACATTTTAACTCACGCATGCACCATCAAAGAGCCCTAAGAAATAATATATATATATAATAAAATAAAAATAAAACCTAAAAATAATCATAAATCTTGAAATTACAAGTGATTCACTCAAAAAACACTCTCCCAAGTAAGAAAACTTGGCTTATAGTATGTAAAGAAGTCCTTGAAGCAAAGGATGCCTCCAAGTCTTTACATCTATACTTCGTCAAGTCTCTCTCCAAATGGACAAAATCCCCCCTTAAAAGCTAAAGAATCGTACCTAAATGAGCCTCAAAGACAAATATTTATAAGCCAAGGAAGGCTAGAGATTTTGACACATGTCCTCATCTCCACCAAGGTTTCTATCTTTGTCCTAAGTAAACTCTCACAAATTAAGCCAACAAGTGTGAATCGTAAGGGCCAAGAGTTAGGCCCAAAAAAGCCCCCCAAAACTAACTAAAAACTCCAAAAAAATTGTAAAAAAATTAATTGAAGAAGGGGTTTTGAAAAAGGAAAAATTAGGGTCACCCATGGGCAATTGGTTGAGAAAACATCTCAACTGATGGAGTTGATTACCTAGACTAGTTGAATTGGTTGAATTGGTTATCTGGACCAATAGAGATAAAAAAAAAAAAAAAAAACGTTCGCTTTCGTGCAAATAAAGCCCTATTCAAGTCCCAAATGTGCCAAAATTTTGGGACTCCTAAGGTGCCACTAAAGTCACATCGTGGACCCAAAAATCCCTCCAAAAGTCTTCAAAGGTGGCTTAAGAGAGATATCGTCCAGATGACTAAAGAGTGCAAGAGCAACCATATAAAGGGGGCTTACACGCCTACTATACAAGGGCATATGTAAAGTGGGACCGAGTACATAATTAATACATATTTAAATGATAAAGTCAAGTATCACTTTTTTATTGGCTAAAATTAATAGTAGTTTTGCTTATAGATGAAGTTGTAAATTTCAATTTGAAAAAAAAGATGGTGAGAAAACTCTAAGATTAATTAGGTTTGTACTCTCAAGTATCTTTGGTAGAGGCTATTCACTATACTCAGTTCAATGTAACTCTAACCTTGAGGTAATCTCAAATTTTGGATGACACTAAATTTGATAGCATAGTGTTACTCTTTCTTAAAAACCATGGTTGGTGTGACTTTAAGTCTTGATAATTGATTATGACAGGTAACAAAAAGGGACAACTATGGGCCCACATTTTTCACTTGTATTCCCACTCCATGGTGAGACTCGCTTTTTAGTGAAAATTTGATTTTTATAAAAATTGGAGTCACCACTTATTTTTATTTATTTTTTAAAAAAGAAAATAAAATAAGAAATAAAACCCTAAAAAATGACTCATTATTTGGAAAATCATGTCTTTGAAAGCCCAATTCTAAATTCAAGGGTCAGGTTACCTATTGGGAATGTATTATAAGGTAGCACTCCTCTAAGCCCTAAATAAAGGTCTCTACTAGTCAAGTTGAGGTAATTATGGCAATTGATTTGTAAATTAGTGGATATCAAGAATCAAGAAATACATAATAAGTCAAAGCATTATTAAAAATGATTCAAACAATACATGCATACTTAGAAAATCAAACAAAGGAAGGAGAAAATGAGAGTATCTTGATAATGAGGAAAATGCTTTCATAAGATAATAAATGTTAACCTAACACTTAACAACAATGAATATAAATAAACATGATACATCATACATAGCATGAATCAACCTAAATCGGAAATCAAAGATCAAGAGTGAAGTCAATGTATAGTAAAAAAATAGATACATCATAAATTCATAGGTTAAAAAGGAAATAAAAAAGTGATATAATGAAGTAAAGAGATTGTAGACCCTCCATTTTATCCTCTTAACACATGTAATACTAGGTGCTATCTTATATTTCTCTCTTGCCTTATAGTCATCCCTTGGTGGCCCTTCAATAGTCATATAGTTTACTCATTTTGAGCAACCTTTAGGGACCTTTGGTTTAGGGATTCATTTGGACCCATAATGTGACCTTGGCAACCCCTCAGAAGTTTAGTTTAGGTTTCTTCACTTAGATGTTTCTAGGCTTAGGTCACTAAGGCACCTTTTTTAGGTTAGTTTCACTTAGGTGCAATTTAGGTTAGGTTCACTTAGGTGCTTTTTCAAGTTTTAGTTCACTTAGATACTTTTCTAGGCTTAGTTCACTTAAGCTTTGTCTTGAGTTTCATTGCTTCATTTTGAGATTAGGTAAGTATTTAACTTGATTTTAATTTTTGATTGCATGAGATGAATTTTGATTTTTGGTTGTGTGAGATTGACATTTGAATTATTATTATTATTATTATTATTGCATTAGTTTACTATTTTGATTCTTGATTACATGCATTCGATTCATTTAAAAAAAAAAAATTGCATGAGATTAACGTTTTGATTTTTAATTGCATAAATTGATATTTTGATTTTTTTTTTTTTTTTTATATGAATGGGATTGATTTTTATTTTTATTATTATTACTTTTTGCATGATTTCTGATTTTAATTTTTTTTTTTTTTTTTACATGAGGTTTTGGTGGCTATATATATATATATATGCAATGTTTTGGCAAGATTGAATTTTTTTTTTAATTAGGGAAGGTGAGGTTGTGGCATTCACACCATTAGAAAGTTTGAATTGGAATAGGATTCTCTTGAAAATGACTAGCACTTTCTTTTTTCTTTTTCTTTTTTTGGAAGGAGGAAATTCTTTTGGGGAAGTTCATGGTTGCATAAGATTGTCGTTGAATATTATTTTCTAGGAGAGAATATTCACTCATGAGAAAGTTTTAAGGAAAGAGGATTCTCTGTAATAGTCCACGAGCTGCCACTTACCACAGAGGATTAGGAAGACGTCTTTGAGATTTTAAAAGAGAAGAGGATTACTCATGGTTGAGTGGGAGATTAGAAGACTCATCACGTCATTGGAGAAATTGAGGAGATTAAGGAGAGCTTTCCCATCATAAGCTGAGTATGCTTCAGTATTTTGGGCATAACATTTGCTATAGGTATCGAAATGAGGTGATTCTTAAAGCTATGGAAATCTAAGAGAGAGGACTACAATTCATATGTAACACCCCAAAATAAACTTTAGGGGCAAAATAGTAAATTAAAAATTAATTAAACTCATTAAAGGCAAAAGAGTCATTTTACAATTAAAAATCCTAGGTATAAATTAGATTTTCCTCTTATCTTCCTTATTCAAAAACTCTATTAACCAAAAATCAGAGAATTGGAGAACATAGGGCTAAAGGTTTGGAGGTCTAGAGTGTGAAGTTCAGATTTTTTCAGGTAAGATTCTAATCCTAGTTAATATTATATATTCGTTAATTAGTTTTGAACACTTTAGATATTCTTTGGAATATCTCAATTTTGATTAGAGTTCGTTTAATTAATTTCTAGGTCAAAAAGATTAAAAATTTATTAACATAGTTTGATTTATTAATGTAGATCGATAAATTTTGATTACTCAAATGAATAGATCTAGATAAAAAAAAAAAAAAAAAAGAATTATATAGTTTTGGATATGAAAATTACATAAAATTTGTGAGTATGGAGGTTAAAAGTTTTGACTTTAGAAAAATAAATAAATAAAAATGTTGAAAGATGCATAGGAAGGATTTGGCATGTTGAAAAAAAATATAAAAAAAGAATTGCATGGGGTATTTGTTAAGTCTCAGTAGGAGATTTAAGTAATAGTAATAATAGTTTAATGCAAATAAATATTCTTAAAAAATTTAATTTAGATAAGTTAGAAAAAAGAAATAAATTAAATAGCAATAATAGTTTAATGCAAATAAATATTCTTAAAAGATTTAATTTAGATACTTTAGAAAAAAAGAAATAAATTATTATTTTGGAAGTTGAAAATAATATTGAATGGTAACAATATTAATATGAGAAATTAATTAGGATCCCTAATACTAAATAAAATATTCTTAAGATTGTCAAATTTATATATTTAAATAAATAATCAATAATCAATATTGTATATGATATTATGTTAGGTGAGGAGTAAATTCGTCAAGCTAAATACTTCAAGTTTTTTAGCGCTTCTTCAAGGTAAGGGAAATTAATGCAGATTTTTATAAAAGAAAATAAATTTCTTTTTATATTGTATTTTCAAATGTGTAAAAATATTATTTTTATCTTTTCACATGGATCAAATATGTGTTTTGTATGGAAAGTTTTTTTTTTTTTTTTTTAGAATTTTCTTTGTTTATGAAAAATGAAAAATTATGGAGATATGATATTTTGTTTTGCAAGTTTACATTAATGAAATAAAGTATTTGACTTCGATTCCTATGGCCTTAGTCAACAGGTTATAATTGTTGACATATTTGGCCCTAATCAACAAGTTATAATAATTGATATTATGGCCTTAGTCAACGGGTTATAATAGTTGACCTTACGGCCCTAGTCAATGGGTTATAATAGTTGACTTTATGGCCCTAGTCAACGGGTTATAATTTTTTACATTTGGTTTTATTCACCTTAATTAGAACAAATTTAAAACTAGTCACTCATTTGTAAAGTCCCACCTAATTGGACACCATTTGTTATTTGATAATCAGAGTAAAGATATTTTGAATGCATTTGATTTGGTTTTGAAATGGATATGAGAAAGTTTGTTGAAAAGTTTGAATGTATTAGTTTTATGAAAATAAGTATATGTTATATCTCCTATTTGCAAGCATGATTGAAAATGTTTGATCCATGAAACTATATTGATGTTCCTTATTGAGCTTTAAGCTCATGCCCTTTCGTTGATAATTTTTTCAGTCACTCTCAGTTCGGGCGATGAGTGATGGCTATGCAGGGGAATTTTTCTTTGTTATGATTTTGGCTCAAACTTTATTGTGGACGTTGTTTAGATGTTAAAATTTAATTCCCTATTTAAATTATTTGATGTGCTAGGTGTGTTATTTTAAATTTTTGGTGAATATTCAATGCTATTTTAATAACATATTTGGGATTATAGATACAATATATCATAGATTAATCCATAAGCATTAAAATTATTAAGTTAAATGCAATATGATTGTTATATTTTTAGATGAAATGTTACTATAGGTTAGTCCTAGATGTTAATTAATAAGTATTATAAAAATACTTAAATTAAAGACTCATAAGCAACCATATCTTCTATAATCATTTGGAATAACGTGATATCATAACTCAAAGGTGATCGATGCATTTTATGCAACTTCTAATTATATCTATCCCTTATAGCTCATTAGCCAAATAAGTGTCAACAAAATGACAATATTGTCTCTTTTCAAAGTGTCACTAGAAATACATAATGTCATTGGTGGCACTGTATGTTTATGGTGACACATTGTAAAGGTCACAATATCTCTTCTCCTTAAAGTAAGCATCTATAATAATTACAAATATTTGTATTGAGAAAACCTATATGAATGGGAGAAGCTGGAGAATTGTAGCAATTGCAAATACATGTATAGGAAAAATACAAATATCAAACCCAATAATTAAAATTGAAAAAACAAGTTGGCATCACTTATTTAATTACTCTTTAGTTTCCTCTTCTCCACCAACATCTCCTTTTTTTTTTCAAATAATAAATATTAATGTTTCATAGGTAGACACAAAAATAACAATACTCAATTATGTCATCTACAGTAGGAAAAGTAAGGAAACAATAAAGTATTATAACAACTTGAAAAGCCAAATTAACATAACCAATATTAGTTACCCATGAAACACAAGTAGGTATTGAGTTTCATATATAATATAACAAGCTAAAATTATAGGATATCCAAGTTCAACAACACAAATAGATAGATAAAGATATTGGTTTAAGCATGTGATGATGTGATCATGTGGGGATCGTTAAAGGACGAAATCCATGTTGGAGACTAGCTTCCCATATTTTCTCAACGTTGAACATTGTGTTACCACACTCGTGCACATTCCATCCTTCTAATGCATGAATTACCCCAGCTACACGCGATGCACTCATTGCTCTTCTCGGCAACCAATTCTGTCACATGTTTGCATTACAAAAAATTTCATAAGACAAAACGAATAACATAAGTAATCCAGCTTATAGTGTATGATGATTGGTAGGTGTTGGAATTAATGCCTTGAAAGTTTCTTTGAAAGATGTCCTCTTCATTTGGCCCATTACCAAAAATGTTCATTACCCTTCACATTTTTTGCTCAACTTCTTTTCAATAAAGAAATGATTTTAATGAAATAAAAGATGTATGTAAAACATTGAGGTCTGTGAATGAGAACAAACATTAATTTACTAACCTCACAAGAGTCTATGTTCTTAAAAGACTTGGGAGGCATCATTGCTGGTGTAGTGTGGTAGAGGCAGTCTTTGCGCAACCTCTTTGGAGGGAATTGAGAAAAGGGAATGAATAATGTTCCTTTCGATGCTTTCATTTGTTCTTCTTTGGTCAATCCATCTCCAACCAGCCATATCTTCAAAATAAATAAATAAAATTAAGTTGACGATGGATAAAAAAGTAACAGAAATAAGAGTAGTAGCAGATGAAAATGAATCAAGTGTAGAAGGTTTAAAATAGTTGATAAATGATAAATTGTACCTTTTCGGTAAAACTTTTAGAAAGTAGTAATTTACTTTCACACTCAACATTCTTGAGCTTTGTGTTGAGTTGCTCATACTCATCCTTATGTGATGTGGCTACCTGAGATTCATTGTATGAAAAATCAAAACCAAGATTGGACAATGCTTGTTTCAGACCCCCGATTTGTCAATGCTAAGGCATTATTTCACAATTGTCAAAGTTAATTTTTTATTTTATTTTGCTGCTAATGTTCACCAAAAATAATTTCTTTTTCTTTCCCTTTATATATATATAGTAGCCATAATAATGCTTGTTAATTATACATACCTGGATATCCATTTGGTATAAAGCAGAAGCAATAAAATAAGCAACCTTGGTGAGGTTTCCTCTGAAGAGTACTTGAGTTGTTCCTTTAGGAATGCTATTTAGAACAACAGCTACTGCTAAGCTACTCCCATCCACCACCTTGATTTTGAGCTTAGGATTTCTATGGATATAAAGCTCACCATAACTATTAAGCTCATCACCCTGCAAAGTTTATATTTATTATTGGACAGTTTTATTTTATTTTTTCTAAAATTCACAAAATAATTCAAATTTTCAGAATGTAAAATTTTTTCAGAAGTCAACTGAAGGCCATAAAAGCTGTGTGTCCATGCAAGCATGAGGCAGAGATATGGAACATGGAGGTAAACACTTCCAAATGATCAAAAAGGAGGTAAATTGCCTTTTTTTTTTTTAAACTTGCCTGGTTCAAGAGACCTAAACTCAAAACTTTAATCCCTCTTTTGTCTGCTTTGAGTATGGCTTCTTCTATCAAACTATCGATGGATTCATTTCCCAATTTCAGGAGATACTACAATAAGAAAATAGAAAAGGAACAAAAAGTAAATAATATACTGAAGTATGATTAAAAAAAAAAACAAAAGAATAACAAGTTAACAATAAAATGTTGCTTACTTGTATCTTGAATTTTGGTACGACCCACGTTTGGACATTGACTTTGTTGAATTGATTCCTCTCAAGAATAAACGTATGACCATAGGTCCATGTTAGCATTATAGAACAACATGTCACTGGCCACATTGCCCATACATACCATTTGTATGTGTAAGGTTTGGAGGCTAAGGAGGCGAATCCTAGCCTCAGATGATAGATGGACTGTGGCGTTACAAGATGTGTCAAATGAACCACATGGGGCAATTGTTCAGGTCTTATAAGTGATTTTTCATATAACGCATCTGAAGATTTATCCATTGTACCATAGATGTAATCATAGATGGGCATAAAAAGTGAGTAATTGGTCCTGAATTGAGTGTGATGCAGAGAGTGATACCTGAGATATCAAGCAGTCAATCATTTCTTCACGCACATTTCAAATTGGAAAGAATACATTTATGGGATGAGCCACATAAAAAAGTAGAGATACAAGAATACATTCTAAAAACCATAAAAAATAAAATAAAGGAGAGAATCATGTTTTCATACCTGGATTAGGCTTTATTTAAAATTTGGTGGGCAACTTATGCAATTCCGACCTTAGAGCTTAAGTGGTAAATAATAATAATAATAATAATAATAATAATATTTTTTCATTTCCATCTTTTCTTAGCCAGTTATAATGTAATGAGTCATATAAAAACATTTACAAATAAATCGATTATGTGAAGTGAATAAATAGGAATTAGATATTGTGGGCGTTTTAATTTTTAGAGTACGTAAAAAAGATCATCGCAGTATTCTCTCTCTCAACACAGAAAACTATGTAAAAAGGAATTGGGAGACTTACGAGGGGGTATACATGAGGTACTTAAGAGGTGGAAAAATGGAGAATAGCATCTTAGGGATCAGCTCGAAATTGCAGTGTCCCATGTTGTTCATGAAATCAATATAAGAAATATAACCAAAGAGGGCTGCCATGGAGCTCTTTCTCATGAAAAATCCTGCTAACAGTGGTATTAAAAACAGTAGAAAATATGCTAGGTGTTCAGCAAAAGGATGGATGACAGCTGCCATGGAAACAACGATACGTCATATTCTAATGTAGTTAGTGGTTAATTAGTAACGGATCAAAGAGTAAATGATCAATTCATACAGGTGATGGGCTCTGTGACAATCGAGGAATGGTGATGAGAATGATAGCGTGAGTAAAGATAATGATGATGCAATGCTCTGTGTAACCAGTAGTATAGGAATTCAACAGGCCCCATATGAAGAAGAATTGTAAGAAGTACACCATCTGTTCTCCATAAGGGCATGTGAGCAACCCCAGGAAGTATCATGTAAACCACGTAGAATAGGATCCCATTCAACAATATTTGGTCATCCCTGCAAACAAAACACCACAAGAAAATGTGAATATTCATGCATGAAGGTAATCAGCCTGTGTGTGTGAGAGTGAGTTTCTGACAGACCAGTTGCTTTCCCTGTCAACTTGCTCGAATTCAATACTCTTATCAACGATCCTATTGTTGCCCTTAGCTGTTCGGTATCGAGCAAGAGAAATCCAAATCTGGTTGTGAAGTGTCCTCCATAACAGAAATGGGAAAAATAGAACGTAAACAGGGTCCCTCTCCTTCCCATCTTTGATTATTAATGTGTATATGCTATGAACTACCCATGGAGCCAATATCACATACTGAAACAACGAATAAAAGTAAAATAAAGCAGTAAAAAAAAAATAAAATAAACATTGAAGAGAAGGCAAGATTGTAGAGCAATCGAAGTGTGGCAAATCAGATAATAATAGTGTACCTTGAAGCTTCCAAGAGACTTCCAAGGCCAGTCAGTGAGGATACCTGGTTTGGAAGCCATGTACACTTCTATAATGTTACTTGCTTAATTTAGTTTGCCGTCTACAAAATTGGAGGGCTATATATACTGATTCTCTCTGGTGAATTTAAGCAGCCATTAATGCAGGCCTGAAACCCTTAGAAGGATACGATCAGCAAGTTGTTTGTGACCTTCACTTTCAAGGATAAAAGGACTTGTACAAAAACTATTTTTTACTTTTAATAAAACTTGAATTAAATTTAACTAGTCTTATATAAAGTGAATTAATAATTTTTTACAACATCAAAATAGGAAAATAATTTTTCAAAGCATGCAACTGGTTCAAATAATTTTATTTTATTTAAAAAAAAAAACTGTTCTCACAAAACAAGTTTTCAAAGCGTCTTGTTCTTAAAAAATATTTATTTATTTATTTTGGTTTTTCACCTCAAACAATTTTCAAAAGCAATCCTCTACCAATCTGTAGAAAATCTCGGCAAACAGGCCCTTATCTTCCCTATTTCTTATCCTAGTTTGGTGAAAAAGGCAGATTAATAACGGGCCTTATTTCTCAAATCTCAACTCTTGTGTGAGAATAATAAATGCAGAATTCAAAACCTTCCACTGTTCCAACCGTTCTAGGGCGAGGTGGGCACACTTATAATCAATACTTAGTGCTATGTTATTTTTGCTGCCCACTTTTTCAGGTTTGCATTTAGATAGTGTTGACAACACCTTTCAAATATTATCAAGCTGCTCTACCTGGCTATGCCAATGTGAAAGACATGGGATGTTTGTGCAAAAAACGCCAAATAAATAAATAAAAGGGAAAGCTATGGGATCATACACCAATTAGAAAAAACAAAGAAATAGATTTTTTTGAGAAATAAAAATTTTCACTTTTAAAAAAGGGTTTGTTACCCTTTATCCCCCAACCTGTAGTGTGTTTTGTACATTACCTCCTTGAGTTCAAAATCAAACCACTTCATCATTTATAATTGCATGCAATGTTCTTTTTTTAGAGAAGGTGCAATTTTTTGGATTGAAAGGCATGTGCTCTCTGCGTGATCAAGGGTAAAAGTGTCTTTTTTGCTATAAGTGAGGGCAAAAGGGTCATTTTTATTTTAAAATCCCAAATTGTAGCCCTCCTCTCCCACATCGACCGTTCCTCCTCCGTAGGTGCTAGTGAAGCCCCAATTCGAAGCCCTAGAATCCAAAGAAGCTAATATAGGGTTGACATTGACGAAAAGAGATGGAGTTCAACGGTTTTTTTTTTTCTTTTGTCTTCCAATTTATTTAAGGTTAAGGTTTTGTTTTGATCTTTTAGAAAATTTAAGGAAATTTTGGGGAAATTATAGAAGAATAAAACTCGGGCAAATTAAGGGTTAGGGTTTTTATGTTAGGGTTTAAATTTTTGTGTTCTGCTTCTAGTTTAAGGTTAGGGTTTCGTTTTCATGTTTCAGAAAAACTGGGGGTATTTTTGGTGAAATTTTAGGGTAATTTTTGGGGGCAATTTGGGGAAATTATGGGAGAATAAAACTTGGGCAAATTGAGGGTTAGGGTTTAAATTTTTATGTTATGCTTTTGGTTCAAGGTTAAGGTTTTGTTTTCATGTTTTAGAAAACTATGCATATTGTTGACAACACCTTTCAAATATTATCAAGCTGCTCTAGCTAGCTATGACAATGTGGAAGACATGGGATGTTTGTGTAGAAAAGGCTAAATAAATAAATAAAAGGGAAAGTTATGGGATCATACACCAATTAGAAAAAACAGATAAATAGATTTTTTGAGAAATCAAAATTTTCACTTTTAAAAAAGGGTTTATTACTCTTTATCCCCCAACCTATAGCGTGTTTTGTACATTGCCCCCTTGAGTTCAATATTGAACAACTTCATCATTTACAATTGCATGCAATGTTTTTTTTTAGAGAAAGTACAATTTTTTGGATAGAAAGGCATGTGCTCTCTGCGTGATCGAGGGTAAAAGTGTCTTTTTTGCTATAAGTGAGGGCAAAAGGGTCATTTTTATTTTAAAACCCCAAATTGCTACCATCCTATCCCGTGTCAATTGTTCCTCCTCTATAAGTGCTAGTGAAGCCCCAAGTCGAAGCCCTAGAATCCCAAAGAAGCTAATATAGGGTTGACATTGAAGAAAAGAGATGGAGTTCAATGGTTTCTTGTTTTTTTTTTTGTCTTCCAATTTATTTAAGGTTAAGGTTTTGTTTTGATCTCTCAAAAAAATTAGGGAAATTTTGGGGAAATTATAGAAGAATAACACTCAGGCAAATTGAGGGTTAGGGATTAAATTTTTATATTTTGCTTTTAGTTTAAGATTGGGGTTTCGTTTTCATGTTTCAAAAAAACTAGGGGCATTTTTAGGGAAATTTTAGGGTAATTTTTGGGGGAAATTTGGGGAAATTATGGGAGAATAAAACTTGGGCAAATTGAGGGTTAGGGTTTTGTTTTCATGTTTTAGAAAACTGTGCATACTGTTGACACCGTCTTTCAAATATTATCAATATACTCTAGCTGGCTATGACAATGTGGAAGACATGGGATGTTTGTGCAAAAAAAGGCCAAATAAATTAATAAAAAGGAAAGCTATGGGATCATACACCAATTAGAGAAAATAGAGAAATAGATTTTTTGAGAAATCAAAATTTTCACTTTTAAAAAAGGGTTTATTACCCTTTATCCCCCCAACCTATAGCGTGTTTTGTACATTACCCCCTTGAGTTCAAAATCGAACAACTCCATCATTTATAATTTCATGCAATGTTCTTTTTTTAGAGAAGGTACAATTTTTTAGATAGAAAGGCATGTGCTCTCTACGTGATTGAGGGTAAAAGTGCCTTTTTTGCTACAAGTGAGGGCAAAAGGGTCATTGTTACTTTAAAACCCTAAATTGCAGCCCTCCTCTCCTACGTCGACCGTTCCTCCTCTGTAGGTGCTAGTGAAGCCCTAAGTCAAAGCCCTAGAATCCCAAAGAAGCTAATATAGGGTTGACATTGAAGAGAAGAGATTGAGTTCAACGGTTTTTTTTGTCTTCCAATTTATTTAAGGTTAAGGTTTTGTTTTGATCTTTCAGAAAATTTAAGAAATTTTTTTGGAAATTATAGAAGAATAAAACTCGGGCAAATTGAGGGTTAGAGTTTTTATGTTAGGGTTTAAACTTTTATGTTTTGCTTATAGTTTAAGGTTGGGATTTTGTTTTCATGTTTCAGAAAAATTGGGGGTATCTTATTGGAAAATTTAAGGTAATTTTTTGGGAAAATTTGGGGAAATTATGGGAGAATAAAACTTGGGCAAATTGAGGGTTAGGGTTTAAATTTTTATGTTATGTTTTTGGTTCAGGGTTAGGGTTTCGTTTTCATGTTTTAGAAAACTGTGTTGTTTGTATTGAATGCTAAGATATGAACATGTGCTCTCAAATTAATTCTCTTCACACAATTAATTTTTTTGTTATCAAATTTGTTGAACCATATTGAATGCCAAGATATGAACATGTGCTCTCAAATTAATGCTCTACACACAATTAATTTTTTTATCATCAAATTAGCTGAAAATTAATAATCTTTAATTAAATGCAAAATCCAATTCGGTATGATTAATCATTTTATGAACATAATTTAAGTAAAAGGGTGTTTGGGAAATCAATTTAATAATTTAATATGACTTAATAACTTAGTTTAAATCATTAAATATATTAAACATATCTAATAAAATAAATTATTATTACAACTTAAAGTTATTTTTAACTTTAAGTATTAAGTTAAAATAGTTAACTTATTCTTAATCTCAATTCTTTTTACCTCATTTGTCCACACCAGTGAAAATATATTTTAAAATTATAAAGTTATCTTGTATATGTAAAATACTTTAAATATACATGTTTTACAAATAAATTTATATGTCACTTAAAATTAGTGAAAATAAATTGAGTTAAAATCAATGACAATAAACACTTGTTAAAATTAACGAGGGTAGATATGTCAATTGGATTATTTAAAATAAATTTTAAATTAACTTTATCAAACAACCTCAATACTTCGAAATAAAAATGTGTTTTAAGTTAATAACTTAAAAATAATTTAATTTAAAGTCAACTTAACTTATCAATCGATCAATATTAAGTTTTACCGAACACTCTTTTATTAACATTATATTAAACATGATAGTCATTAAGTCAAATTTATCAATTCTTGTTTTTTTTTTTTTGGTTTGTAATATATGCTTCTTTGAATGACTTGGAACCATTAGGCGTGCTAAAATATTGCTTCCTAAAGCATTATATATATATATAGACATATAGGATACTAAAATTAAAGTGTTAAAATTTAATAATGGCAATCAGAATCATAGCTTAAAAAGGTGCAAGGTGCACTTAATGTGTAAAAGTCTCTTATAGTTTAAGCACAAGATGCAACACAAGGTACGTACATACCTAAGTGAAGTGAAATGCCATTTAGGATATATGTCAATTTTGTAAAATATGATTCAAAATATAATCCAATCAATAAAAAAATAATGAGATTATATCATTTCAGTGTATAATTAGAAATTTCAAGAATAAAAGAGTTTAAAAAGGAAAAGTAAAATCGATAAGACGTGTCTTTTCAATAAGGTGCATATCTTGGTAAGCAAGGCAGTATAAAGAGTGGTAAGCACATCTTTTAAGACTATGATCAAAATTTAATAATAATAAAAAACTACTACAAGTCCATTTTTCTTCTGTACTTCCCATCTTCAGCGGTCTCCATCGCCACTACCAGTGGTGTGATGTTGGCGCCATTTCTAATGCCCCTCCATCTATTTTTTCTCCCATTTTCTTCCTCCAATTTTTTTTATTGTCTTCATTTTTATTATTATTATTATTATCATTATTATTATTATTATTATTATTATTTATTTGTTTTTTTGTTTTTAAAAAAGCCATCAACCCTCATCGTTGTAGGTGAGACCACCAGCTAGTGGCCGTCGATGAGCCACTCTCGGTCGACGACCCTTTCCTCACCCATTTTCCATTATTATTATTCATTTTTCTTGATTTGCTTTTAATAGTAATTGTTGTTTTTGAGATTTCAATTATTGAATTAATATGAAATTTGAGTTTTCTCAATTAATATAAAATTTGGGCTAATTTATTGTTGGTGAATTAATTTGGAATTTGTTAATTTGGGTTAGATTAGTTGATAATTTATATGATTGTGCTCATTTGAATTATTTAATTTGGATATGATATAATATTGTGATATATTTTGGATGTGGGTTTGCATATTAAATTAGGTTGATTTTAATTGTGGATTTAGGTTTTCATATTAAATTAGGCTTGGATTATGGGATATTAAATTTAGGTCTGATGGGATTTATTTTAATTTGTCATATTTTGGGTTTGATTAATTGAACTTATATTTTGGCTATTAACTTGGAAATTTTGGATTAGGGCCTATAACATGTGAGATATTTTTGTTGGGTTATATTTGCTAATTTGGGCCCATCTTGATTGACAAAATTTGTTGGACTAATTTGAAATTTGAATTCGGGCTTGAACATCTATTGTGAATTTTATATATTTCTAGATATTTACATTTGGTCTTTTTTTTTTCTTTTGCACGGGCCCATTCTGCAATTTTTTTTTGGTTGAGTACGAATTTATGACACGTGGAGTGTGGAATTTCATGGAAGAAAGTGAGATTCAAAAAGTTGTAGAAAGATATTGAGCTTGTTGTAAGCTTGTTTGGGTACACGTTTTATTATCTACTTTTATTTGGTTTTAATTTTATTAGTTTCTGTAAATATTTGTTTGTATATGTTTATTTGTTGTGTACAGAATTGAATATCGAGCAAATAATAAATTTTGTCTAAATAAGAGGGACAATTCAGTAAACATGTTTTAATAAAATAATAGTTCGGACCTTTTTTTTAATAAAAGAAAGTTTTTTTATTAATAAAAATTCAGAAAAATGCTTTTCGAAAAATCTAAAAAAAAAAATTATTTTTAATAGAATTTGAAAATTTATTTTTAATAGAATTTGAAAATTTGTTTTTAATAATAATTGTACAAAAATTTATTTATTTAATAAAAAATGTCCAAAAATTATTTTGTAAATAAAGTTGTCCCAAAAATTAACTTTTAATTAAAATTTTTTTTTTTTGCAAATAAAGTTATATATATATATATATATATATATTTAATAATTTGTATAATTCATTTTTCTTAAATGAAAACAAATTGAAATACTTTTGTAAATAAAATTGTAAAAATTCATTCATTTTTTGTAAAAGCAAGTAAAAATAATTTTTGTTGGCAAATTGAAATTTTTGTAATAAATTATTTTGATACAATAAGTGTAAATATTTTTTTTTTTTTTGAAAATTAAATACATTTTAAATTGCATCAAATCACTTGAAGAAAATATTTTGTAGATAAATAAATTGAAATCACTCATACAAATTTGTTTTTAATAAAATCCTTTGAAAATTTCTAAAAACTAATTTTTTCAAATATATATTTTTTAATTAGTTCAATAAATCAATTTGCATAATTCTATTGTCATTTATTTTGTACATTCTTGTAATTTTATTTTGTCATCATCTTTGTGTATATTGTTTCGTTCCTTTAATCTTGGTATCTATGATTAATTAATTAATTGTCACAATTCTCTTAATTCATTTAGTAGAGATCGTATATCTACGAGCTTAGAGGGGTGCTACGGCTCACCATCATACCTTCCCAATAGGTAACCTGACCCCCAGATCCAGACTTGGTTTTTCACATACCTATTTTTCCTTCAGGAGTCACACTTAGGGTTTTTATTTCTTATTTTGTTTTTCCCTTCAAAAATAAACCAAAAATAAGTGGCGACTCCAAGTCTTTTTCTAAAAATCAAATTGTCACAAATAAATAAAAATCTAATCTCATCATTGAGTGGAAACACATGTGAAAAACTCTGGTTCGCAAAATGGCGACTCCATTGGGGATGTTTAAAGGGACAAACTTGAACTCGAGTTGAGGGAAATGTGACGTTTGATTGGTCAATCAGTAGATACCCTTTCTATGTGTCTTTGTATGATTGGGTGTTGATTACACATTGAGAGCTTTGATATGTTCATCCGTGATGCATGTTAGGCTTTTATGTTCATTTGTGATATTGACATGTTGACTACATCGATTGATTCTCTTGCTTGCTTTAGCATATGATTCTTCTTGTTGTATGATTATCTTGCTTTCCTTGACATGTACATTCTCATTTTTGTATATCTCATTCATATTGGCATGATTGATTCTCTTTATTTTATATTATCTTATTTATCTCAACATATTATTTCTTCTTGTTATATACCTTTTTTTTTTATCATGGTTCTTCCTTAGCTTGTGTGTAGATATGGATGACATACCTGTTCTTTGCTTGACTGCCTGTTGCATGACTACTCTTCTTTTGTGTGATGCATGTGTTGCTTGTCCATGTGGGGCACACATCTATCCCCTTACCTTCAACTCCCTAATCTCGGTCGACTTTGTTTCCCTTGATCTCACATTTGATACGGGACTTATTACTTTGCTTGTTTCTTCGACTGAGCTAGTGATTAAGAGTAAGATCTAGTGATGGGCTCTATCTATGTTTGGGAGCATTCTGGAGAAGGTGGACATACTGATGCTGATTGGAGTACAATCTTTGAAGACCTATATAGCCTAGAGCTAGGTTTCATGGATATTTGTGTGACCAGTGTGTTTCTTTTTCTACTTTAGCTTCATAGGTTTGTCGAATGCACCCACACTATTTACTGTGCACTTTAGTTGACTATTGAGAGTTGAGAGTTGTGAGAGTTTTCACCATAGGAAACCCCTTGAGATGTTGAGGTAGTGCATGTGTGGATGTGATGACCACCTTGCATGGAAGCATCCCGTCTCTTTAGAGGAGTGCAAGAGGTTACATACCCCCAAAGGGTACGATCGGTTCTGCTAGAGATCCTTTAAAGTCCTTTTTTTTTCTTTTTAGAGCCACCTTGGCCTTGTAGGTTGAGCCTTAGATATTTTGATTAGGATTTTCCTTCTTACACGTGGGTGCATTTGAGAGCCTTCGGGGTCGCTTTAGTCATGGTTTGGATCCAATATTCCTTCTTCTGGTCTCCAATTGAGAGTGCTTAGATATCGATACGATTTTGAGTATCAGTTGGACCATCCCTTCCTATATGGTTCTTCTTGTTGCTCATTGAGTCTAGCACACTTTCTCCCTAGGCTTTAGATAGTCTTCTTTTCTTGATTCGACACATTCTTTCAATTTGTTATCACTTTCTGCTTGACGTTTTAGGATATGCTCATTGATCATGCTCATTTTTTTTACATTTTTCACTTGTCATGGGCTTGGTACTTCATTCTTTGGTCGATTTGCCTATTTCTATTTTCAACCCAATATTTTTATTACAAGAAGGTGAAATGCATGTTTTCATATTCACACCATTTTTTAGAGATCTGCCTTGATCACCTTATCATTTTTCTTTGTGAAGCTTAAGTTGAAAGTGAATTAGGGATATTTTGTTATAAATGGGGTATTGATCTCATGACAGTGTTATTTTTCACACCTTATTCATTTTTTGGATCACTGGTAGAAATTTTTTAGTCACATCTATAGCCATTTCATAGTGGGCACTTTTATGACTTTAAAGTCTCTGTCATACATCAAAATTTTGATTATCATCACAGGACCATATATCATGTGATGTGTTGTACTTTTAACTTGAGGCATCTATTCACTTGCACATTGTGGTCTTGAGGTCTGACCTATCATGGAGGATATTGAGCTTATTAACCTTGGATTAGAGACTTGACCTAGGGAGTTCGAGACTATGACCCACTTTCTTATGATCGAAGCAGTACCTTACTCATTCCCACACTTTGACTTTGCTTCGGCCTACATCCACCTATTTTGAGCTTTACATAGTATAAGCCTTGATACCATTGTATGACCTTTCCATCCCTAGCTGTTCTAGCTTTGCATATTCCCTCTTTCATCCAACCAGGTATAGTGTGAGGAGTTTGAGCCCAGGGTTGATCTTGCATGACGAGGGATGGCTTATGATCTTTGGGTGGCTTACGATGTGAGGATTGGTTGATTGCCTTATGGGACTGTCACTTATTCTGCCATGAGTATAGAGATTGATCTTGTATGATGAGAGTTGGCTTGTGATGAGCAGTTATGCCTGATGAGATCGTCATTTACTTTGCTTTGAGAGGATTATCTTTGAGATTATTATGGAGCATTTGGAGTGCAATTTGGGGCATAATTCCATAGGGTTGATGTGGTTATATTAGATGGACATTGATTTTCAGTATCGATCATTTAAGGGTTGAGAGCACAATGCTTGAGATTGTGGTTGTAGGATGGGTGGCCTTCATTTCAATTAGTGACTCGTCCCTACTGCAGTCATGCCATTTATTCTGGCCCAGACGGGTGTTATCAACAAAATTTATAAAACCTAAATCACCTTACACTAGGGTAGCATAGCTAACATAGTATAGTGGCTCTAGGATTGTCTATAGGGTTGGGTTTTCATCATACAGTTGACTTTAGTGAAGAAAATAAAATGGTTTTTTTCCTTATGAAAATTAGCTTTTAAAGAAAATGGAATTGTGGTTGCAAAGATTTATTTTAAGTTAAGCAAAAATAATGAGTGAAGTTATCTACAAAGAAAAGGTCTCTTAGAGCTTTAGGTCACTAGGATCAGGTTCCTTAGGCAAAGGGGGAGATTTCGGATCTTCTCCTCGCGTTGGAGACAATAACATAAAGGATGGTTATCTCCCGAACCAGTTTTATATTTAGCAATTAAGATTTGATACAAAGGGTTCATGAAAAATGATAGTTGCTTCCCATTAATGGCTTCAAACACTAAAGACTCTCACCTTGAACCACCTTCCAATGGCTCGTAAATGATAACTAATAGACATCCATGGATCTAGCAATAAGCATCTATAGAATCCGAAAAGCTTACCAAGTATTGGCCATTCAAGGTGTTAAGGGATTTAAAGCTAAACCTTAAAATAAAAACCATTAATGGTTAACAACTACTTTCATTTAAAGCAAGGACAACTCCCATCTTTGCATTCAGGTCCTTCACCTAGCTTCCATCACTCCAAGAAACGTAAAACATAGCCGCTCATCCCTTGAGAAATCATCCTCAGAGGTTGTTTGGTTAGAAAGAAAAGTGAAAACAAAATGAGAAGGAAAGATAGAGCAAAAGCTCTATATATTTCCCCCTACTGGATTTTTTCAGTGTTCAGTGTTTTATATATCCCAAATTATACAAGAGGATCTGCTTATATAGAGAGGTTTTTCCAACCCCCCTTTACAAAAGATGTTACCCAACAGAAATATATGAAAATATCTAGGTTGATTACAAGGAGAAAATAGGAAATTACATAAAATATCTAGAGGTAAAAATCTAACGAAGTCGGTGCACAGGAAGATTTCGTATACCATGCGAAATTTCTTTGGCTGCCTCTTGTGGTTTCGCATGGTGTGCGAAATTTTGCACAGTGTGCGAAATTGTCTTTCACTCAGTCTTGCTCTCAGTCTTGCAGCTCCTCCTCCTCTTGATTTCGCATGCTATGCAAAATTTTCGCATAGCCATACGAAAATGCTAGTTGTTGGATTTCTTCCTCTAATTTCCTTTCTTGTATCTTTGATTGGCTTGGCAACCTATTTCCAAGCTTGGAAAAGGCTATGAAGTGCTCCAAAGCTCGAATTCTTCATGTATTTAAGCTTCAACTAGCATTGCCATGGATTTCACAAACTTCTCCCTCTTCTTGGCTTGTTTCAATGATCTAAAAGCTACCTAAAAACACCAAAACTTGCCAAAAACTGATTAGTAATCCTTGCTAGGTTCCTTAATGTGCCAATTGAGTTAAAAGGTATTAACTACTATTCAAAAGTGTTTAAAACAGTTAGTTTCAAGCTATAAAAGAGTATTTTTTGAGTAGTAATCAGTTAGCTCACACCCTATTACCTTTATTGACATCTAGACCATTGCTAGCCCTTTGAGCCTTATATGAGCATCATAGCCTTTTCTTTTTATAGCCTTGCTCATCTTTTACATCGGGATAAGGGCCTTCCGGTGTATATATGTTTTATTCAGGAGTCTTATGAGCCATAAACTTATTAACTCATCTTCTTCATTATTTTTCATCATACCTCTTTGTTTATATCCTTTGTTCTTTCCTTTGTCTTTGTCATCGCGTTTCTTTCTATGCCATGAGTGATGATCTTTCACATGCATGGAGGACGGTCATGTCCCTTTCCACTCCTATCTCATGGACATTGGTTCGGAGATCCTTAGTTGAGAAGGTCATTTTGTCAGAAAGAGTTTGTATATGTCATTGTTTGAGAGTATATCCATTTCATAATGTATTCTTAGTGGAGTTAATTTGATTGTTATTCAAAATATGCGCAGAAAAAAAATGAAAAAAAAGAAGAAGTAATAAGCGCATGTATTTATGTATGTATATAGTGTTATTCTCCATTGAGTGTATATATTGGACATTGAAAGCTGTTTTTTTTTAGTCAGTTGCTTATGAGAGTTTGAATGTGAACTTTTAGGAGGCTCTCATCTTCTTGTGTTAATCTAGTTATGTATTTTACGTGTGAGAAACAAGTGACCTTTTCCTAAGGACTCCAAATCATTATCCTCTCCATCATTACATACATTGGTGATTTCACTATTCTCCATGGCTTGATTTGAGTGGATTAGAGCTCATTCATTTTCCTTCAATCCATTTGTTCCTCTCATGGCATTTCATTCGCCTTGCCTACATTGTTTTTTGTTCATATCGATTTGCATTTTGTGTTCGATATTTTCCACATATCATTCTTATACATCCCATCAGCAATTCAATATTCTTCATTTTTTTCTCTTTCATCATTGATATATTCATCTTGAATTCTTTCTTCCTCACCTATATATTCATATTGAACGTCCTCATACCCATGGTTTATGAGACTCTCTACACATATTGCATTTTATACACGAGGGTATGAGGTTTTATCATTAAGTATTTGAGCCTAGTTTCCTTTCATTTCTTTCACACTATTACCATAGCCTATGTTATGTCCTGGGTCTTAAGACCACCCTGAGGCCATGATATTATGCATTGTGTTTTAATAGCTCTTATGTGGGCGATACTTGAGACTGGTTCAAGAGCATTCTGATTGTGATGGACCAAGAGTTATAGTATGACCTCACACTGGGGCATAGCCACCTTAGAGAGTTTTTATCGGGTATGTAGTGATCCTGCTTGATACATTGCATTAGGGCGCACACCTTTCTTAGTCGAGGGTTGATTTTTTTAGATGACTATTACACAGCGGCATACCCCTCTCAATTGATGATGGTTTTTACGGCATAACCATTCTTAGGAGGTGATCATTTTCTTCTTTACATTGGAGTATGAGATATGACTGGGTGATTTGATTGGATGTGTTTATACAGGAGCATAGCCCTCTCATTGGTATTGACAGATTTTTGAGTGATTGGATCATAACACTCTTGTGAGAGCTATATTCGTTCTTGAGCATTTTAGAGACCTCCTTACACTAGGGCATAACCCTCTCATTAGCGATTAATCTTAGAAACATCGACTTACATGATCACATCAGAGAGCATTTTTGTTCATACATACCACTTTGCTTGATTTTCCACATTGGGATTTGCTCATTCCTTGGAGGAAATCAGATACTCCTATCGTGTAATAGTACGAGAGGACTTCAGAGAGTAGAGATTTACTTTGACTCGATGATGTATCATGGATTATACTCCTCTCATTGATGTTTTCTTTGGAAATGCTTACATTGGGGCATAGCCCACTCATCAGTGATGGATTTTGTGAGATGACAATTTATGCAAACACTTACTTCCTAGAGATTATCTTGCATATAGGGCTTATCCATTTTGAGAGGATGTATTCATATTAGAGAGTAGCTACCTTGCTGATTTTGACATTGAGACTCGACCTTCTTTTTATGATTGCTATTTTTGATGGATTATAGAGTTGTTGACACCCTGGGTTCAGTCTTCTCAGCATACTTGGTTCGACTTGGATACCCACTTTTCTTCGTTGGACATCCAAACATCCTACATTTGACACCATTATACCTACATCCATCTTTTCAGAGCCTAACAAATATTGAGCATGCTTATCTCACTATTGAGCATGACCTTATCCCATTTTCTTTATCATGGGAGGATGCGGACCAATCTTGAGTTTTCTGGTCAAGTTTTCACATGCCTCTAGACATTAGGTTCAACATCTTCCATGATGGCATGACCTATTATATTGTTTATGTATTTGTGATGATGTTTTCGTATTGATAGTTGATATATTATGTCTTGCTTTGCTTACATTTCAGACTTAGAGTCTTGGTTAGCATTTTTCTGGTCCGTTATTTTAGTTTTGCTTTGTCAGTATAATTTCTATGATGTATGGTCTTGCTTAAACATTTATTCATTGATGTTAAACTTTTTCATTGCATCATCGTTGAGCATATCCTAGAGTGTTTTGTATGGTGACATTCTGTGTCGTATGTTAGTTACTATTTTACATTAGGGCATACCCCCATCCTTGAGTTCATCAGATCTTTTGCAGATTTTCTCACTGCTCAATCTATTTCTTGATCTTTGCAAGTTGTCATACTAAGGCATACCTCCTTTAGCACTCTTTTATTGGGGCATACCCCTCTCTTTGGGTTTATCACATCTCATGTTGATTTCATGGTTGTTAGACCCATTTTTCAATCTTTACGAGTTATCACCTAGGGCATCCCCCTACCTTCAGTTTGTTTGGGACATTCCATTTCATTCAGCTTGTTTAGGGCATCATCCTACCGTCAGTTTGTTTATGGCACTCCTATTTTTTTTCTTCAATTTTTCTAGGGCATTCTCCTACTGTTAGTTTGTTTAGGGCGCTCCCTCCTCCTCCCCTCCTCCTTTTTTCTTTAGCTTGTTTAAGGTATCCCCCAATCGTTAGTTTGTTTAGGGCATCCTATTTTCTTCAGTTATCTAACCACCCTGGATTAGACATCCATAGGCATTTCAATTATCTTACCACCATGGATTGGACATCCATGGGCATTTTAGTGATTCTCACCACCATTGATCAGACATCTATAGGCATTTCAAATTCACCACCATAGATTATCATTTATGGGTTTTGATTAGTTTTCACCACCATAGATCAGACATCTATGGGCATTTCAGATTCCCACCATAGATTTTCATCTATGGGCCTTGATCAGTTTTCGCCACCATAAATCAAACATCTATAGGCATTTTAGATTCACCACCATAGATTATCATTTATAGGCCTCAATCAATTTTCACCACCATAGGTTAGACATCTATGGGCATTTTAGATTCACCACCATAGATTTTTATCTATGGGCCTTGATCAGTTTTTACCACCATAAATTAGACATCTATGGGAATTTCAGATTCACCACCATAGATTATCATCTATGGGCCTCAATCAGTTTTCACCACCATAGATTTTCATCTATGAGCCTTGATCAGTTTTCACCACCATAGATCAGACATTTATGGACATTTCAGTTTCACCACCATAAATTATCATCTATGGGCCTCGATCAGTTTTCACCATCATAGATCAGACATCTATGGGCATTTCAGATTCACCACCATAGATTTTCATCTATGGGCCTTGATTAGTTTTCACCACCATAGATTGGATATCTATGGGTCTTTTAGATTCACCACCATAGATTTTCATCTATGGGCCTTGATCAGTTTATCACCACCATGGATCGAACATCTATGGTCATTTTAGATTCACCACCATAGATTGTATATTTATGAGCATTTGTTACAATTATCTCACCATCATATATTTTCATCTATGAGCATTTGTTTTAGTTATCTCACCACCATAGATTGGACATCTAAGGGCATTTCAGTTGATTTACCACCATAGATTTTCATCCTTGAGCCTTTGAGATTATCACCACCACATATTTTTATCTGTGGGCCTTTGAGAGTTTCACCACCATAGATTGGCATCTATGGGCATTTCAATTGTATCACCACCATAGAACTTCACCTATAGGCTTTCTAATTTAGCGTTTAGAGTTAGCTTTTTGGTTTGGCTTCTAGAGCCATTCTTTTCTCAATTTAGCGTTTAGAGTCAGTCTTGCCATTCAGAGCCACAGCTCTTGATATTCATGATCACTAGCATTACATGATTTGTTTTCATAGTTTCATATTCCACCTTACTTCTCTCTTCGTTGAATATGTGCTTCTCACTTCATTATGATATTCTAGAGTTTTTTCTCATCTTTTGTGAGGATATAGCTCTATGAGCTCGTAGCATGTCTTATTTGTATTGTTGGATACCTTATGCCTTGTGTCCTTGTATGTTACATGTATGGTTTTTTCCTTTGTACACTTTCATTCTTGTGCTCCTTGGTGGTTTGATTGCTCCTCGACTTCGACATCGATTTTTGAGTCATTTTTGGAGACTTTTATGAGGGAGTATGGATCCATAGTGTATCTTTAGAGGCACCTTAGGAGTTTTCGTTATTGCCATTTATGTAGGGTTTTAGAGCCTCTTTGTTCTTGTTTTGGTCTAAGAAAGCTCGTGTCATACGAGAACAAATTTGGTGGTATTTCTTGTTCTTTGGTAGAGCTCACTTTGTTTCGCTTATGTATACACTCACTTTACTCGTGGACTCTACCGAAGAAGGGCATATTTGTAGTCCCCAAAATTTGTCCTAATTTTATTTTTACATTAATTTTTAGCCTAATTTTACTCTTAAAAGTAAATCCCGATTACATATGATATTTTTGGCCCACACACAATTTAATTATTAATTTTTATTATTTTGTATATTATTTTATTATTATTATTATTATTATTATTATTATTATTATTATTATTACTATTACTATTATTATTATTATTATTATTATTATTATTATTATTATTATTATTATTTTGTTTGTGTGATTTGAATTATTGAATTAATATGAAATTTAAGCTTTGTTAATTAATATGAAATTTGGGTTAATTTGTTACTGGAGAATCAATATGAAATTTGGGTTAATTTATTGTTGGTGAATAAATTTGGAATTTCTTAATTTGGGTTAGATTAGTTGATAATTTATATGGTTGTACTCATTTGAATTATTTAATTTGGATATGATATAATATTCTGCTATATTTTGGATGTGGGTTTGCATATTAAATTGGGTTGATTTTGGTTGTGGATTTAGGTTTGCATATTAAATTAGGCTTATATTATGGGATATTAAATTTAGGCCTAATGGGATTTATTTTAATTTGTCATGTTTTTGGTTTGATTAATTGAGCTTATATTTTGGCTATTAATTTGGAAATTTTGGATTAGGGCCTATGACATGTGAGATATTTTGTTGGGTTCTATTTGCTAATTTGGGCTCATCTTGATTGACAAAATTTGTTGGACTAATTTGAAATTTGAATTTGAGCTTGAATATCTATTGCTTATTTTATACATCTATAGATATTTACATTTGAGTTTTTTTTTTTTTTTTTTTTTTTGCATAAGCCCATTCTACAATTCTATTGGTTGGGTACGAATTTATGACATGTGGAGTATGGAATTTCATGGAAGAAAGTGAGATTCGAAAAGCTGTAGAAAGATATTGAGTTTGTTGTAAGCTTGTTTGAGTACACGTTTTATTACCTACTTTTATTTGGTTTTAATTTTATTAGTTTCTATAAATATTTGTTTGTATATGTTTATTTGTTGTGTACAGAATTGAATATCGAACAAATCAAAGATTTTGTTTAAATAAGATGAACAATTTAGTAAACATGTTTTAATAAAATAATTGTTCAGAAAATATTTTTTTTTTAATAAAAGAAAGTTTTTTTATTAATAAAAATTCAGAAAAATGCTTTTAGAAAAAAAAAAATTGTTTTTAATAGAATTTGAAAAATTGTTTTTAATAATAATTGTACAAAAATTTCTTTGCTTAACAAAAATTGTCCAAAATTTGTTTTGTAAGTAAAGGTTTCCCAAAAATTAATTTTTAATTAATTTTTTTTTGCAAATAAAGTTATATATATATATATATAGAAAACAATTTTTTTCACCAATTTTTTTTTTTATAAAAATAAATAGACTCATTTAATCATGTTTTCTAAAACTTGTTTTTAAAAATTATTTTTTTGTTGTTTAACTTAAAAATAGTTTTTAAAAACAAATTTTAGAAAACATCATCAAACGGATCTTTAATTTTCGTTCTTCTATGGAGGCCTATTCCTACCTATTCTAAAAAATAAATTTTTATTTTTTAAAAAATAAAAAATAAAAAATATGTTTAACAAACAAAAAAACATAAAACATTTTTTTTTGTTGAAATGAAACGTTTTGAAAATTGACGTACGAAGGAACAGTGGGAGCCCCCCTTCTAAATGGACCTTTGTTTCAAGAATCGCTAAAAACGCTTAAAAATGGCCCTTCTTTCTCTTCTTTCTTCGCCTTTGAATAATATAATATAATCCAAAAGAAGATTTAGAAGATGCGTAGATGAGGAGTAATAACGTGCCCATGAAACTCATGCTACACAGTTTATGAGGCAGGCATTGGCTAAATTCAATGTTACATCTCTAACATATAAGACATTTCAAACAAATGAACAATGGACTGATGGCCGACAATATGTATTTTATAAAAATTTTAAAATCATATTTAGCAGAAACTTAAAAAGAAAAAAAAAAAAAAAAAAAAAAAGGAAACTTGTGTTTTAGGCCGTCCATTTGGACATAATAGGTTTTTCTGAACCTAAAAGTTGGAAATCCAAGATTTCCCCATTAATATGGAAAAATATATGATTTTTATGCACTCTGTGCTAAGTGGTCTTTTTATACCCACTTTACCCTTACCCAATCTCCATATCAGCATCCATGTTGCATTATTGCAGTCAGAAATTTCCCAAACAACATTTCTCTCTTTCATTGACTTCTTCATCACCCGAACAGAGTGTCATTTGAAATTTCCCTATTTCCGAAACAAGATTTATGTCTTCCTCTCATTTTTGCCTAACTTGAACCTGAGACGGTTGATTCAACGAAAGAAACTCAAGCACTCCCCTCAAATCGTCTCTCTCCCACTCACTGACACACCTACCATGGGCAACACCTCTTCCTCACTGTTGTCGCCATATTTTCTATTGCCACCTCTAAATCCAACGCTTCCACCTTTCTCTGTTACCTCTCTCAATGTTCAAAGCCTGAACCTCTTTGGTTAAATATTTGCTAGTGAAACTTAAACTAATAATATTTTCATTTTGAGGTTAAATTTAGAGATTTTTTTTTTTTTTACTTCGTTACTTTCTAATGCCTCCCATCTTCATCATTACTGATAGGGTTGTTGAAGATGGAAGACACATTTGTAATGTTCTGGAAGGTCAACTCATAAATAGAGGCCCAATTTGCTCTCTCGTATCTGTACTTTTAGCATGGATATCGGTTCAGTGAAAACCTTTATGTTCTTGATCTCACAATCTTGTAGTGCTTCTATTCCTTATGAATTTTCCATTCATTTTTTTTTCTTTTTTATATGAATGACTTTACATGTTCATATTATAGTCATAACTTCTTACAAATGCTAGCATGGATTGGAAGAGGTTACTATGATGTTGGTTAGTTATATTGGTTTGTAACTTTTATTTATTTCTTTCTCACAAATATTAGCACTGATGTGGAACTAATTCATTAATTGTTGTTCATGTTGATAGTACTAATGCTAATGTTGAAAGAAGGCAACAAGGAAAAAGTAAAAAATTATTAGTTTGGAGCCTAGTTGCATGAATCCCTTTGCCATTGTTTATATAAATAAGGTTAGTTTTTCATCTTTATACAATGTTTATAACAATATATTGCTATAGTTTCTAACTCAAGGTCTTTTTTTGGTTTTAAGTAAAAAATATGCAGCGCACTGCTTCTTAATTGCATCTTGATATGCTCTTCCTCCCTTCAACAATCCAAATCCTGCTCCTTTAAAGAGTGAAGACAGAAATGAGAGACTAAGGATTTGATACCTATTGATGTTATATATGAATTATTTTATTTCATTGTTTCTGTATCTTATAATTGTTTTTCTACTTTTGTAGGTATTTAAGCAGTGACTTTAGTAATCACCCCCTATCATACCTCATGGCCTCTGTATTTGGCATGCACCACAAAGAAAATGTTAAGGTATGTTGCTAGTGAACAATTCGACATTCCCAATCTAAGAACCTGATCTCACTTGCCATATGCATTGCTAGTATGCATTAGAATGTAAAAGCTTCCTTTTTTCCTGTCATTTTTTAGTGTTAGGTGTTCTGTTATGCCTTCAGTCTAAATGGTTCAACTTAATAGAGACATCGTATTCAATCAAAAGCCGAGCACTTTTAGATGGTTTTACCATGTCATTTGATATGATTGCCAAACTGATTAATGAAGACAAGATATAGCTCCTTATAAACCTCAATGGTTATACCAAGGTATATAGTTTTAGTATGATGTAATTGCTTTTTGTTAACAATGTAAATAATTAGGTATCATATTAGTTTACTCTTTATTTATTTTGTTAGGGCATATAGTTATGGTATCAGTTACCACACATGTTTAAAGTTGAACGCTCTTACTGAGTTTAGTTTGTGAAATTTGTTTATAATGTTTACCATTTATTCCCTCCAGCTTTGCTATGAGTTTGGTGAGTATATAGAGCCCATTAGCCCAGAAACTGTTGTCATTTTTAAAACAGTAAAAGGTTTCTCTGGAGAAGAACCCAAAACTCAAGTCCTATGCATGGCTATTTTTTTTATGGTTGGTTACTCTTCCCCTACTCCTAAATGGGTTATTAAAGATGACCATTCTTCACACAGTGTAAATACTATAATATAGAATTCACTAACCTTTTTTAATGCTCTCATGGCCTAAAATTTTGTTGCTTTTGTTTATGAGGTGAATTCTTAACTCATTTGTAAGTGTTATGTATTATTATTACTATTTCACTTGTTTACTTTTGTTTAGAGGTTTAGAGTTTGACTGTATATTTATTTATTTGATTATGTGATTTTGGGTCTCAAAATAGGAACTGGTTTTTGCTCTAAAAATAGAAATCACAAATAGATATATTTAAATGGAGTAATCTTGCAAACTATGGTTTAACCTTATTTTTCCTATGAAAATTGAACTTATTTTTAGGAAAAATAAAAGTCAAATATAATTTTTTTTACATTTTCAAATATGCCAACGTTCAAATATTGATATTTTTTAGAAAAATGAGATTTTTTTTTAGATTGTTTTTTTTTTCTTTTTTTTTTTCAAAATGCCTATCTTTCTTCTAGGGACAAACTCCTCTACAATATAATAGGTTTCATAGAGGAGCAAGAAGCTCTAGTGGTGAAGTCCTAGAATTCAATGAAGAAGAATGTTGGAGAGTTGTGTCTTAAATTCTTCTTGAAGTAAATCAAATTTTCCTTATTCTTCTCTACATGTTGATAATTACCTTATTTCTTGGAGAAGGGGTTCACCTTTGCTTTTTGAGGCCTATACCTTAAGTACTACCTTAATAGCCCTTAGGTACTACCTTAAGGGATCTTAGGTACTACCTTAGTTAAAGTTGGGTTCTACCTTTCCCAAGCCTCGGACCTTCCTTTGTGACCCTTAGACCATGCCATTATATGATTCTCTTGTGTGATCAAGTGGTTCACCTTTGGTTTTTTTTGCGGACTATACCTTAGGTACTACCTTCATGTACCTTAGGTACTACCTTAAGGGACCTTAGGTACCACCGTAATTAAAGTTGAGGTCTACCTTTCCCAATCCTCAGACCTTCTTTTGTAACCTTTAGACCATGCCATTATGTGATTCTCTTGTGAAGGGAAGGGGTTCATCTTTGCTTTTTTGAGGCCTGTACCTTAGGTACTACCTCAATAGCCCTTAAGTACCACCTTAATATACCTTAGGTATTACCTTAAGGGACCTTAGGTACTACCTTAGTTAAAGTTGGGTTCTACCTTTCCCAAGCCTCGGGTCTTTCTTTGTGACCCTTATACCATGCCATTATGTGATTATCTTGTGTGGGCAAGTGGTTCAAAGTACAATTATTCTATCCTCTCTTGGGATTGGTCTCCTAAAAGCTTAAGACCAAAGTACAGTGCCACTCAGACCAACCAACTCCAAAACCAGTATTACACTACACACCACATTCCCCATCAATCTCTTCACTGCACTACAATACAAGCCAGTGGGTAATTTGAAACCATATACAAAATTGTTCTCCACACAAATTCCATCCCAGCCAACATCTTTCCAATTTTCTATATTATTTTTTCTTTTCCACCTCTTAATACATGTTTCAATTTCCATGTTCAAAATTGTGTCACTACAAAAAAATAGGTTTTTAATGACGAATCTTTAGTCACGGCCACAAATTTGGTGACCAAAGATATTATTTTGTCACAGCCAGAGTCAAGGATGGTAAAAAAAAAAAAACATGTTTAGTCACAGAGATTTTATGAACCATCACCAAAAGGATTGATGAGAGGGTATTTTAGTGACGGATTTATTTGAATCCGTGACTATTTGTAAATTTAGGGAGGGAAATTTTGGCGCCAATACTTTTAGTCACGGTAATTTTATCATTCGTGACCAAAAGTGTAACAAATGATGTTTTAGTCACGGTTTTTTGTGAAACCGTCAGTATATATATATATTTTTGTGAATTTTAGTCACGCTATTGATTGACCGTGACTGTATGGGAACTTATAGTCACAAATTTCACATTGACCGTGACCAAATACATAGAGAAATATTTTGAACCTATGGTCACGGGGTTCACACAATCGTAACCAAAGTCTATTATTTATTTTAAACCATTTTTGGGTTACCTATTATAATTTTTTAGATAATACTATATATATATATATATATATATATATATATATATATATATATATATATATCATAGAAATTATTATTAATAGTAATAATAATAGTTCTTATTAATTTTTCCTTAGTTAAAATTATTTAATTTCCTTGTTATGATTAATGTTTTAATGAGAAGTAAAATAAAGTTTAATATTTTAGTTTAAAAATATGATGGTTCAATTTGATATTATTTGATAAAAAATTTAAATGCAAGTGACATTTACTCCACAAGTCTATGAGTTTAGCTTTAAAAAACCAAAGCCAAAATATTAACTTAGTCTGAGAAGGTGGGGGAGGAGGAGGGGCCTAATCTCTACTTAGCTGCATTTGACCTAACTTTTTTATTGGAAATGTAGAGGATAATATTGTTTATTGAGTGAATCCCCCCGTGGCCCATTTCTTTCCCATTAAATAAAATTGCCACGTTTTGGTGAACCGAACGACCCAATGCCAAAATAAATATTATTATTATTATTTGCTTCATTTTCCAATCTAGGTAAACTTCGGCCACCTCACCTACCCTTTAACTTTAATCCCTTCAAGCAAATTGTAGCATAGCCCTTAACTCCGACCCTTCATCAATTACCAGATTTTTTATAAGAGTATGGCAGTTTTTAAAAATAATGCCTAAATTATCGTGGTAAAAAAAATAATTCCAAATCTATGTAGTTTTGTCCAACGAGGAGAGAGAAGAAATTTGTAAGTGAGAAATTGTCTCTTCAACAGACGATTTTCACAAAAAAAAAAAAAAAAAAAAAAGTGAGAAATTCTCACTTAAAAAAAAAAACAAACCTTTAATTTTTTTTTTCATTCTTTATTCTATTTATACAATAATTCGATTATTATAAATATATATTATAAAATTAATTAATTTTATTTACTAAATTTAATTTATAAATAATATACTAAATTTAATATAAGATAAATAATATTTATATATTATTTTTTCTTTCACTTTGGAATTAAAAAAAAAAAAAACCTATTATCAATTTTATATGAAATTGAGTTTAATTTTTTTATTAATTTATTAAATAAAAAATAAATAAAAAACAAAAATGTCACAAATGATTTTCAAAAAAAAAACTTTAAAAATCCATTTTTCTATTCCATATTATACTTATATAATAATACAATTATTAAAAATATATATTATAAAATTAATTAATTTTATTTAATTTAAGATAAGATAAATAATGTTTATCTTATATTAAATTTAGTATATTATTTATAAATTAAATTAATAAATAAAATTAATTAATTTTATAATATATATTTTTAATAATACAGTATTATTAAAAACTATATATATATATATATATATATATATATATATATATATATATATATATAGCTTTATTAAAAGACGTTTTTAATCTATGATGTGGACAGTTTATGCTTGGCCACAATTTAAGATCTTGAGAAATTTTTTTAATTCCTTTTGATGCCACTTTTCCTTGGCTGCTACTTAATCTATGAGTGGACATTGCTTGTTCCAATTATCAAGTTGGTCATGAACTGAAGGAGAAAATCATGATTTTGCAAGGTGATTTTTAGTTAGTGTTATAGTAATTAAAAGACTACAAATGTGCAAGCTAGAGTTGGCTTCATTCCACGTGGTAGCACAACAATTAGTGCTGGAAGCTTTTGACAATGTGGTATTAAAACAAGTCCTATGCAAGAAGTACGGAGTGGGAAAAAAGTTGTCACAATTGGCCTAGTTAAAACCATTAAATGAGATGTTGCAGAAAAAGAAAATGCAAGAGTCCAACTGTAAAGGAAATTTCCATCAATAAGAGAAAGGTGTTCCAGCAAAAACATGTGCGCAATAAAGGTACAAGAATAAAAGGTGGTAATTAACAATGCTAAAGTTGGACCCATAAGTATACAATCAGATTGAAAGGATCATACAAAATATGGCCTCGTATCAATTATTATGTAATATTTATTTAAATATCAAATTAAGTATTATGATTTAATAAATAATAAAATTAAAATCCTTTTGATTAGTTTACGGGAAGTTAATTTCCTAAATTAAAGACACTTTGATGAAAATTAATTGCCCGGCCTTTTAATTTTGTAAGGAAATTAATCCTCTCTCCACCCTATAAATAAGCTTTTTATTTCATCAATAATACTAATAGAAAATTGAAGAGGTTAAAGAAGAAAAACACAGTTTTTATTATACTTATTTTTTAGTCTCTTAAAAAATATCATACCGATAAAATGTCAATGGTTTCAAGATTAAGAAGCTCCTATTTGGGTTTCTCTTTCTCTTCGCCACACCCCGTAGGTCAATGGTTTTTTTTTTTTTTAATTAAGAAAATAGAGAAAAAAAGAATATTTTTTTTTTAATTTGATAAATTATTTTACACTTTTTTTTAAACTCATTTCACTTATATGATAATGATTTAATATCTTTTAAAAAATAAAATAAGACTAAAAATTTATTTTACAATGGTTTTAAAAAGTGTTTTTAATTTAAAAAGTATTTGATAAAATTTTAAAAATATTTTTAAAAAATTTTTAAATATAATATTAAAAAATCACTTATAATATTTTTTTTTTAAATGCTTTTACTCTAAAAACACCTCCAATAAAAAGATTTTTTTTTTATTATGAAGCATCATATTTTAATATTTAATTTTCAAATTATTGTTTTCTTAATAATTTGTTTAAAAATAATATTTTTAAAATGGAATCTCCTTTTCCCAAAAAGCTCTTGCATCCATTGGGCCCGTATTGTTTACATTGAACCCCATGCAAGTAGGGAAGAAGGGATTTTTAACATGTTACCAAGGGAGTTTCTTCACAGCTTCGAAATCTAATTGCCAACTATTTTCAAATACATTTTATTTTATTCATATTTTTTATTTAAAAAAAACAAATTAGTGGGTTATATAACTGATTTCTATTGGATTCAACGGTTAAAAAAGTATGGCCCTTCCAACTAATCTTTAAATCTGAAGAAATTTAATTTCATTCCTTCACATTTAAAAAAAAAAAAAAATCAAACCCAACCTTCATCCATCTTTGTCGCATTTAATTTAATTTTTGGACCCAAAAAGAACGAATCTGGGCTTTAAGATAAAGTTTAAGCTTTTTACCCTTTGACCCACCGACCTAAATGAAGCCCTAAATTCAATTTTTGAGGTGGGGGAGTGTTTCTTTCACCTCGGGCAACTGCAGATGGTAATAAAGAGGAGAAGGGGGAGTAGTACTTTACCCTCAGCCTTAACCTAAAATCCAATCCAAAATCTCCCTCTTTCATCTTCCTTTATTTTTTCATACCATCCCACCCAAATAGCGAAATTCCAAGGACGTTGCTGTTAGGAAACTCCAGGTATTTCACTTACCTCTCGAGGAATTCCTGTTCTATTGTTATCTTTGAGGGTTCGGTTGAATGGTTGGTAAATTGAGCTTTTTTTTCTTCAGCTAGGGTTTCTTGTTGAGGAATTGTTTTTCCAGAACATAATTGAGGTTAAAAATCTAGTCCAATTTTCATCTGAAAGTGCAATTTCTGGGCATCAATTAAGGAACGTTGTGAACTTGTGTGATTATTGCAATTGCCTACCATAAGCTTTCATTTTGGAAGGGGGTTAAAAACAGTTTTTATTCTTCAAAAAGAAAAAAAGTTCTTCAATTTTTAAAATCACATTGGAAGAATTTTGTGCTGAAACTAGTGTTTTTTTATCCCAAGAATCAACATATTATAATATATATATATATATATATCTAAAACAAAATAAAATTTTAAAAATAAATTTAAAGTGTCTAAAATATTTTTTTTATGGTATTTTAAGAAATAATTAAAAATACAATGAATAGATGGAGAATATTGGGAATAGGGTTGACAATGAGATAGGATTTTCAGGTATCTCTACCTTCAATAATATTTCACTTTCCTATTATGATAAATCATAGTAACTAAGATATCTTTCATATTGAAAATAATAATTATATAATATAATTTATATTTCCAATATGTATCTTAAAATGTGATAGGTTTGTACTATAACAAGTTCTTTATTTTTTAATCCTTATTTGTTAATTTTTTAAAAACTTATCAATATCTCTTATTATTATTACTATTTATCTTATTTTTGTAAAAGACAATTATTTAAAATAAAGCCTATAATTTTTTTTTTTAAATCTTAATCTCCTTGTTCAAATATAATATTGCATATATTGTGATTTAATTAATCATTTACGTTGTTTTAGCCATTATTTTTATTTTTTTAGAGATAATGTCGAATTATGTGAAATCCTTATTTATCTTCCAGTAAAAATAGGGAAATTTTGTTATGTTGTGGGAAATTATAAATGAGAAGCCTTGATATTAAATTCTCTCTTGGAGTGCAACTTGATATTAGAGTTATAATATTGCAATAGTTAATCTTGTGATTCTTCTCCTAAGTACAGCCGTAAAAAGTATGCATTATGAATTGTCTTAGATTCTCAATTGATTGCATCCTTTGTTATGATTCTTTATTTCTTTCTTTTTTATTCTTTATTTTTTATTTTCTAATCACCATTAGTTTTACTCTTAGATAATACTAAAAATTTATTTTAAAAAAACACTTTCAATAATAACATGCTTACTCCTCTTTTCTTATCCTTATCTTCTCCTAAGCTCGGGGAATTGTTTTTGGGGTATGTACAAATTATCTTTTATGTCATTAGATTTATCGAAAAAGTATCTTAAATCTCTTTTTTTAATCAAGAAAAACAAATTTTTTAAAACTTTGTTTCTAATAATATATTTGAATTTATTTTTAAAAATTATTATTGAAGATAAAATATTATAGATAAAAGTTATTTTTAATAAATATAAAAAAATAAATTTTTATTTAAAATATTATTATTTTTAAATTATTCTACTTTTTTTTTTAGAATTGTTTTAAAAAATATTCCAAAATAGTCCTATTATTTTTCTTAAGAAATGAAAAATTGGATATATATAAAATTATATTAAATGTAACTACATCTATATGAGAAGAAATTACATATCTTAATTTCAATGTTAACTTATTAACTTAAAGTGGAACGTTGCAAATAAACTTTTTGTTTAGAAAATCTTGGTGGGCCCATGCCCATCAACAAAAAATAAAAGCTTTCGAAAAATAGGCCACTCAAATCAATTCCTCTTTTTTTTTTTTTTTAGCTATGGTTATAACTCGGATGGGTTGAATGGGTCTGAAGGTTAATCTGTGTCAAATCTATTGATTCATATGTCCAACCTATTCTAAACCTAATATAAGGTCGAATCGAAAAGGTCCAATCTATTCTAAACCTAATATGAAGTTGAATCGAGAAGTTTCAACCCGTGTTAAGCTAATGGGCAATGGGGGCTCCAATAAGTACTTGTTAGTTTTCAAGGGTTATCAAACAAAATGTATATAATAGAACTTTTGATAAATAAAATATGTATTTGAAATTAATAAAATATAAGTCATATTATAGAATAAAAATTTTAAAGTTGAATGTCTCAAAACTATCAATTATATTATTCGTTACTATTTTAATATAAATGACAACTCTAACCTCAAGTTTCAATATTCTAAAATATTTTAATAATTATAAAGAATGATAAATTTATTAGCATAGTACAATTATAAAAAGAAAAGGTTAAAATTCCTTTATTATCCTTTTCATATTTTTTACATTTTAAATATAATAATAATAATAATAATAATAATAATAATAATAATAATAATAATAATAATAATAATAATAATAATATACAAGTTCAAGTTTCAACAAGTTGCTCGTACTTTCAACACACGCCAACCCTAATCTTCTTAGATTGATATTTTTCTAATGCAAACTCTTCCTTGTTCACACCTTGTCCATGGTATTAGGAATAGGATCAAGGGTGCATGTTCTCTAGATCCCAAGACTACTAAATCTATCAACAATGAAAGTAAAAACATCTCCTAGATCTTATTCCAATTGATGTAAGAATCTCATAAACCTTATTATCTTCCACCCTATCACTCAATCTTTAATCCTTGGCACTTGTATAAAGTTGCATCTATTGTGAGACCTTATCTATGATTTTATATTTTATTATTGTTATTTGTGAACTAACCCTCGTTGATTTTATGCAATAGAAATATTAGTTATTCATTTCTATAAATTATCGAATGTGTTAGTCTCATTGTGTGTTTTTATCTATTTCTTTTCTAATATTATTTGTCATTAATTTTATCATTTACTCATTTTCATTTTAGAAAACCCTAGAAATCCCGTTCAAGTATCCTTGCTTGACAAATGTCTCTTTTATCATATAATAAAAACAGATAAGTTGTAGAATTGTGGATATGATTATTTATTGTGGTCATATTCAAGTTTTCAACCTATGTATTTTGTATATGATTGGTAGAATTGTCTGCAAATGAGGCTTGAATTGTCCGTTTGGACAGTTTGGAAATACATAATATCTATGAAATCACACGCCTATGCTTTAGCATATTGATAAGTTTTGACAGTGATTCTCTTTGTTCTCTGGGTGCATATTTGGAGAAGGTATGTTTATACCTTAGCCAATTCGTGTACTTGGAGAACTATGGGGAAATGCTGCCGAAATTTTATCAAAATGAAACTAAGCATGTTAGTGATTGATTCATAGGGATTATGTATTTCTAAATGGGATAGGAACCACTACCAAATATAGGAATTTGAGACGATAAAAAACATATCACATTCATTATAAGTTGATATGAAGATTCATTGTTATGTGATTGAAGGGTTTAATTTGCAGAAGTACGAGAAAAATGCCAATAGATAAGAGTTGGATGCAGAAGTCAAGAGTAAGTAGTGAATACTGTAAAGGAGTTTTGGAGTTCTTAGACTTTGCCTTTAGCAATATACCTGGAAAAGAAATGCTCCCATGTCCTTGCATTCGTTGCAATAATTGTCTTATGCAGAAGCGAGAAATCATGTATGACCATTTGTTGGACAATGGGATAACTAGAAATTATGTGCGATGGTTGATGCATGGGGAATATGAGTTTTGCGAACCTACAAATACTAGCACTAATGAGTTTGATATGCATGATGAGATGCAAGAAATGTTAAATGATGCATTTGGAATGCCAATGCCAAATGAAGAATCTGAAAGAAGTCGACATGTGCATGAGGAGTTTGAAAAACCAAATGAGGATGCAAACAAATTTTATATTTTGTTAAAAGAAGCAGAACAGAAACTATATCCAAGGTGTAAAAAATTCACAAAGTTGTCTTTTATCATAAGATTATTTCATATGGAGTGTCTTAATGGATGGAGCAATAAGTCCTTTACAATGTTGCTTGAATTGTTGAAGAATGCATTTCTTGAGGGTGAGACATTGCCAAGCAACTATTATGAAGCAAAAAAAATACTTCGTGACCTTGGCCTTCATTACATGTTGTATTCAAAAGAGCATGCAAATGCAAATGAGTGTGTCGTTTGTGGTGTCTCTAGATGGAAATCAAGTGATGAGCATTCTACAGATGAGTTCACTAATTCAACAAAGAAAAAGAAAATTCCTGCTAAGGTCTTGCGTTATTTTCCTTTAAAACGAAGGCTTCAAAGGTTATATATGTCATCTAAGACAGCTTCTCACATGAAATGGCATGTTGATGGTCGCATGGAAGGTGAGATGATGAGGCATCCAGTGGACTCTTTGGCTTGGAAAAACTTCGATAACGTACACCCTTCATTTGCACTAGAACCTCGAAATGTTAGGCTCGGTTTAGCAAGTGATGGGTTCAATCCTTTTGGGAATATGTCAATTTCATATAGCATGTGGCCTGTAGTTCTTATTCCATATGACTTACCACCTTGGATGTGTATGAAACAAACATTCTTCATGTTGTCACTACTTATTCCTGGTCCAACTGCACCTGGGAATGACATTGACATATACTTACAACCATTGATAGATGAGTTGAATGACTTATGGGATGTTGGAGTTGAAACATATGATGCTTCAACAAAACAAAATTTTTGTATGCGTGCAGCTATATTATGGACCATCAATGATTTTCCCGTATATGCAAATCTTTCAGGTTGGAGTACTAAAGGGAAATTTGTTTGTCCTATTTGTAATAAGGATTGTTCTTCATTTCGATTACAAAACAGACGGAAATGGTGTTACATGGGTCATCGTCGATTTTTGCCAATTGATCATAGATTTCGATGTGATAAAAAGTCCTTTGATGGAAATGAAGAGCATAGAGCAGCACCTAAACAATTGTCTGGGGAAGATGTCCTACATCAATTAGATGGAATGGAACATATTACTTTAGGGAAGACATCAAAAAATAAGATGTCAACAAAAAGAAAAAGAGAACATGTTGAACTTGAGCACAATTGGAAAAAAAAAGCATATTTTTCCAATTGCCATATTGGAAAACCCTCATTTTACGTCACAATTTGGATGTAATGCATATTGAAAAAAATATATGTGACAGTATAGTTGGCACCTTGTTGAGTATTGATGGTAAATCGAAAGATAACTTCAATAGTCATCTTGACTTGCAAGCTATGGGTATCAGAGATCAACTTCACCCCATACAAAGAGGGAATAGGGTTATATTGCCTCCTGCATGCTATTCACTAACTTCAAATGAAAAAAAGGAATTCTGTAAATTTTTGAAAGAAGTAAAGGTTCCAGATGGTTATGCTTCTAACATTTCTCGGTGTATACAAGTGAATGAAAGAAAGATATTTGGATTGAAGTCTCATGATTGTCATGTTCTCATGCAACAACTCCTTCCACTTGCAATTTGAGGAGTTCTACATAAGAATGTTTGTGCAGTTATAGTTGAACTATGTAGTTTCTTCAAACAGTTGTGTTCTAAAGTGTTAAAGACTGATCAATTAGAGCACCTTGAGAATGACATAATAGTCACACTTTGCAAATTAGAAAGAATATTTCCTCCATCATTCTTTGATGTTATGGTGCATTTACCTATTCATCTTGCAAGTGAGGCAAAGGTTGCTGGACCAGTGCAATATCGATGGATGTATCCTATCGAGCAGTATGTTCTCATTCAATTAATCTTATGGATATTAGGTTTCATATAGTTCATGAAACAAATCTATCATGTTGTGAAATGACAGGTATTTACGTACATTAAAGTCTTATGTTCGTAATAAGAGTCGTCCAGAAGGTTCTATTGTAGAGGGGTACATAGCAGAAGAATGTACAACCTTTTGCTCAAGATATTTGCATGATGTTGAAACGAAGCATGACCGTGAAGAAAGAAATTATGTCATTGAAAATAACATAACAAATGGTGGAGGGTTAACCATTTTCAAATGCATGGGACGTACAATAGGGAAGTCAACATCTCGTGTTCTTAGCACAGAAGAATGGTCCCAAGCACATTTATATGTGTTGACTAATTGTGAGGAAGTGACGTCATTTATTGAGTAAGACACTTATTTGAATAATACTTTATACTAATTCTCATACAAAAATTTAATTTTGGTCTTTGTGAGCATTATAATTAATTTTTTCTTTTTTATCAGAGAGCATAAGCAATCTATAAGGGTTAAGCCTCGTATTCATGCACGAGATGTAGATTTGATTCACACAAGAGAATTCATTAGTTGGTTTGAAGAACGTGTAAGTTCATTCACTACATAAATTGTTCTATTATCTAATACACATGTATGTATTAACATCTTATATTTGAATCTATAGATTATACAAATGCGACATGAAGGTCCAATTTCTGAACACATACTATCATTGTCTCGTGGACCAAGTACATCAGTTACATGTTATAAAGGATACATCATTAATGGGTTCAGATTTCACACAAGAGAACGAGAAAATGGGAAAAAAACTCAAAATAGTGGAGTTGTTGTGACCGCAGAGGTATCAAGCTTTGCAAGTGCAAGAGATAAGAACCCAATTCCTGGTCATGTTTCTTACTATGGTGTGTTAACTGATGTAATTGAGTTACATTACCTTGGTGGAAATAGAGTTATTTTATTCAAGTGTGACTGGTGGGATGTAATCAATAGTGGAAGGGGAATAAAAAATGATGAATATGGGTTCACGTGTTTGAATTTTGAACGTACCATATGCATAGATGAGCCATTTGTGCTTGCATCTCAAGCAAAACAAGTCTTCTATGTTCAAAATTCAAATGAGGAAAATTGGCACACCGCTGTAGAGATACAAACTCGAGGGGTTTATGATATGAATAAGAAAGTATCTACTAATGATCCAGAGCCATATCAACAGTTTATAACACCTCATAGTCAACGTGATGTGCATGAGTTGGCCGAGAATGATTTAATCAATTGGGATAGAAATGATATTGCAAGAGAAACTATCCAAACATATGTTCTACTATCACGACAAGAAAACATTGTTGAAAGACATAATAAATTTATTCAGGATGATGTGTAGCTAATAATATTGGTAAGTACATAAATATATACTTACAAAATATACAAATTGTAATTTATTTCATATTATTTCTGTAACTTATTTTGTATTACTTTTTCTAATTTACTTTATTATGTAGGAAATGTCACATCGAAGAGGAAGAGTACAAATAGTGTCTCCAGAAGATGAGTTGGACAATCTACAACTCTCAGACATACAACCTGCTGCAACTACTACTCCTAGTAGTTCTGATCCTTCTAATTCTTCATATCCTTCAGTTGTTGGTATGATTAAGAAAATTATGTTTAACTTTACATATGATAAATTTACATATGTTTAATTTCTTGAATGATAGGTTTTTAATGTTTAATTTTATATAAGATAAGTAAATTATGTTTCTTTTAATTTCATTATTACTCTTAATAGGTTCATCCTTTAGCAAAAAGAGGACACGTGGCTGTAGACCCTCAATTTTGTCCCTTTAGCACATGTCTTTAAAATTCGTTTTCAATGCTCCACAATAGTTCCTTGGTGGCCCATGGCTACTCATACCACTTACCTTTTTCTGAGTCACCTCGGAGACTTTGGTTGAGGGATTATTTGATCCCTTATTGTGACCCTTGGCAGCCCTAACTTAGACTTAGGCTTTTCTTGTTTTTTTTTAGGATAGCTTTTAGACATACTTGGCCCATTAGGCACCACCTTAGGCCCACTTAGTCTCATCATAGGCCCGTTTAGGCACACTTGGCCCATTAGGACATTTTTAGTGTGACTTGTATAACTTGCATGGTTACATGGCTTTTGGGCTCGACTTTTGTTTATTGGTTTATTTTTATTTTATTTTATTTTATTTTATTTTTAGTTTTAGTTCTATGATTATCATTCACTTTTTATTGGTTATCTTCCTCTTTATATTATTTTCCTTAACTTATTTATTTATCTATTATTTATTTTTGTTTATTTATTTATTTATTTATTACCATTTCCTAATTTATTTACTTGCTTATCTATCCATTCAATTGATTTAACTTCAAGAATTTCATGTTTTTGCAAGGAAACTTACCATTGGAGTTTAAGGAAGGTGGGACTCTCCTTGGAAGGTTTTGGAGGGGAATTTGAAATTGGGAAGATTGCTTTTGATGGGAAGATTTAAAAAAGGAAAAGGAGAATTTTAGAGGAGATAGAAAAATGAGGTTTTTGAAGAGAGGGAGGAAGATAGCAGGGGAGGAGATTCTTTTTTTGGGTGAGAGGACGCATTGGAGAAGACGCATTGGATGATTGGGAGGGATTCTAATTTGTCGGGGAAAAGAACAGAGGAAACGAAAAAGAGCAATTGCAACCAAGGCTGTCCAGGTATGCACCTCGTTGCTTTTGGAATTCTGACCTATATTTGATTTTTCCACGTGAATATTTAATGGTTTTGTTGATTTTGTGTGGACGAAAAGGGCCACAATTTGTTTTGTTGAGATTGGATGCTTGCTTGTTTGCCTTGTTTTGGTTTTGGATGTCATTGATGTCTTCGGAAGCATATAACTCCATGCCAGAATGTGATCATATTCTGTTCTTCATTTAAATCATATTTTTCATTTTTCCCTCTGTTTTTAGCCCATGGATTAATATCTGAAGTGGGGGCTATCCATGTTTACTGATCAACACCTTCTGCCACTTCCTTCTCCAAGTTTTACTTCAATTTATTTTTATTTTTATTTTTATCTATATTCTTTTCCCGCGCGGTGTTCGAACCCTTGCTTTTGTATCTGGGAGTACATTGAGGAATGACGGGAAGTGTCAATACGAGATGAAGTATGCAACAATCTCACTCAAATATTGGATAGTTGATTCCGAGGATCTTCGAGTGAACTACAGAAATCTGGAATATGCACCATTGAAATTCGGATCTATCCCACACTATCAACCTCGGGAAACAGGGGAGAAAAGAGGGGACTGGCAGCACGCACTGAGAACAGGGGGGAGAAAGGAAAGATTTTTTCATGGCTTTCGATGGGAATTTTTTTGGGGAAAATTCGGAGATTGTCTTTGGGGGTTCTCTTTGGAGAGATCTTGAAGAAAAGCGTAGAGAAGAGCAGAAAGAGGGAGCGATTGGAGGCAAGACTGCCCAGAATTCGCAGATTATGCATTAGGATTTGTCTCTTTATATTCATCAACCTAATGATGGGACGATTATTGGTGCTACTGCTGAGGGGAGCAATACCATTGTTTCTTCACGGTTGAAGGACAGCTTACGCCACTCGCCTGCTCTTGTTGCACTGACTTTTATAGAAAACAACAGAGCCTGTGAAGGAAAAACAGGGGAGAAATTCTGAGAGTTCGATTTTTTTTGTTTCTGTTAGAAAATGGGAGTTCATACTGCAACTGATGATCCTCATGGAAGCAGCCTTGTTGCTATTCTCTGCTGATCTTATCATTATATGGAGAGGGATCACCGACTTCGGATAGTTAATTCTTTAATGAATCGGTATTGTAAATTCAATTCAATGGTTCATGTACCCAGATTGTTTGATAAAACTCCTCACCCAAAATCCCCCAGAAAGAGGTCTTCCCAGAAACATAGGTTCCTTTGACATGGACTCCACTGCCCAATATTTTCGATGACGCAAGATGTCAATCAAACTGTCCCAGATGGTTCATATGAAGTGAAAGATTCAAATTCCTTTGTATATAGAGCGTTATTGAAAGAACCTTATGTCGGTAATGCGTGCTTGAGAGCCTATAATGATCAACCAGACTTCGAGATCAGTGAACCAGAAGCATTCTGTATTGCCTTTCTTGGTTTTATTTCTGTTTTAATTCACAATCAAGATGTTGCAGTTTTGGATGAACCAGAAGCATTCTGTATTGCCTTTCTTGGTTTTATTTCTGTTTTAATTCACAATCAAGATGTTGCAGTTTTGGATGACCAGGACATACTTAATCTTCATGGCTCACCCTTCAATACAACTGAGGTTCAAACTGATACAACAGATAAATCAGTCTCTGTACGGAATATTTCTGATGATTCCCTTGTAGTCTTTGATGGGAAAGTAACAACCGATGAGAACTCTGAACTGGTTAAGAACCTTCAGTTTGGATTGACTTCTTTCCAGAACTTGTTGACAAGCAGCTCAAATTTGGCATCCATATCTTCTACTAAAGAACAGCTATTGTCTCTTTACGGGTGTTTCTCCGTGCCTGTTGCTTCAGAAAGTAACATTCTCCAACTTTGCTTTTAAACTTGTGGTTCGAGGATAATTGATCTTTCATCATTTTAGAAAGTTTCGGAGATATCAAAGCTTTGAATGAATTAGCTGCAGCCTGATTAAGTTTTCCTGATGATTACGCATTATAATTCCACTAGTCACAAGGAACCGCAATGCTAAAGCTTCCTCCACTTCCTTTCATTCTCACTCCGTGGAACTTTGATGATCCAGCAATATGCTGCACCCACGTAATAGCAGCACACTGCTCCAATACTTAGCACATAGGGGATCTGCACATGTTCTAGCTTCTCAATTTGATGATCAGTTTTATGGTGATATTCTGAAGAACCTAATTGAAATAGTGGAGGATCTTGTCAGATGGGGGATTTATACAGGGAGTTTTGGGCATCACAACAACAAGGGGTTGCAGATTATGTAGTTGGAAGTGTCATGGCCTGTGACGGTTCTGTTTTAACGCCGTGATAGAGAAGAAGATCCCTTTAGTTGTGGATGTGGTAGCATTGGATATGGTAAATTCTGAAGCCAAGATTATCATACTTTCTCATTTACTGAACCGAAATATTCATGTACACGTTGAGCAAGTGTCTCTTATTTGAATTACGGTGGATGAAAATAGGAAATTCGTTGGCTTTATAGCCAATAAATTAAACGAAGCATCATCAAAGGTTTGTGTATACTTTCCACAAAAAGGTATCCCTGCCTTGGATGTACCAAGGGAGATCCTTGAGAAACCAGGTCTGAAACATTCATTGACGGTTGGGGAGACAGGTTTTAAAGAGGTGGAAGCTTACCTTTCTGACTATGATCATTTTTCCAGTGTGTCATCTACTGCCTTTGTAAAGATTACACGCTCAATTTTCAATACCAATGGTAGAGGGAATGGTAATGTGAGTCAAAATGAGAAACAGGTCAGCAAGATTGCTTCATTGCAGTAGTTCATCCTGCATGATTTTGATGTTGCGGATCATGACACTTCTAGTTTCACTGTTTCTGCTATATATAGGATTGGCACTTTAGAAATTCGGGTTTCAGAGCACAGGAACCTATCTTCATAACTTTTAGCGCAGCTGGCCATAAGATGAGAATGTCTCGAGGATATTGTTGTGCTCCCAGTGATATTATTCAAGAATCCAATATGAGACTCAATTGGAAATGGAACAAAGGCCTATGTTACTCAATCTCCTTAGATACAGAATGGTGAAATAGAAGAGAACATCTTGTTTAATAAGAAGATGAACAGAGAAAGGTATGAAAGGGTTCTTGATGCATATTCCTTGAAAAAGAATCTGGAGGTTCTCTCATTTGGTGATCAGACAGTTATAGTGCTGTGGATGCTCGCGCAGGAACCAATTTCTTTAAAGAATATTTGCTGTGTCTCTTGGGTTCGAAGGTAGTGATTTATGTTGCACATCAAGTAGAGTTCTTACCTGTTGCTGATTTCGTACTGGTTATGAAAGATGTAGTCTTTTGTTCAGAGCAAGAACCCATGTTATCCTTTGCTCAGAATTACTAGATCATGTGGGCTTTCAAGAGAACGAAATTGTGCCAGAGGCAATACCACAACTGCAGAAATGGTTACATAGAGAACCTTGGAACCATAATGCATGTTACTTGTTGATACTTAATTTTCTACAAAAGACACGTGAACAGAGATCTCCAAGACATTTTTGTATGGTAATTGAACAGCTAAATTTTATGGTTATTCCCAATCACTTATATTTAAAGAAAGATACATGTTGCCAATATCGAAAATTCCAGCTGCTACTTTGTGCCTCGGAAATCAGACTTATCAAGGTGTGTGCATATTTCTGAATTGAATCTTGCTGACATGACTGAGGAGTTGGAACTTCCAATGTATTCTACTGTTTCAAGTGACATTAATTACTTTATATGAAAAGATTTCTAGCTTTTCGTATGACCCTGGAAGATACTTACCATGCCAAGCGGAGGAAAGAATTTGACTTTGTCACCAGTTTGCTTCTTGTATCTTGCGGAATACCTGTTGTTTATAGTATCATATTGCCAGGGATACGTCTTCACAACTAAAGCTTTGGTGGTTGAATGGCATATTTTCCAACAGGGTAAGACCACCCGGAGAGCCAGTTCACTTCTGATCTATCCGATAGGCTGCCTACAGAATTTAACGAAGAAAAGAAAGCCTTTCTTTTATAGAGCATGTGACTTAAATAAGGACATAAACAGTTTTGATCATGGTGATGAAACAGAAATCGGTCAGAGAGGGCTTAATATCAGTGGAGGACAGAACCAGAGGATTCAACTTGCGCAAGCCGTCTATAATGATGCCAATATCTACCTCCCGGATGATCCTTCCAGTGCAGTGGATGCACATACAGCTGCAATTCCTCTCAATGAAAAAGTCATAGTTGCTTTTGCTCATAAAACTATAATTCTGGTGGCTCATCAAGTGGAGTTTCTCTTCGAAGTCGATAAAATCCTGGTTATGGAAGCTGAAGGCTATTACAGAATCACTTCTAAACATAAAAATCCTGAAGTTGTATGCTTGGGAGACACACTTCAAGAACGTCAAAGAAGGGTAAAGTGTTTCTGGAGATGCTGAACGAGTGCTTGGATCAGATAACGAGTGCTTCACGGAACAATCAGCCAGCTGTGTTCTTGCAATAGAGCACCTTGCTATCTTCTTAGATAGCAGGTACATTGACAATGGAGAAGCTATAAATTTCAACCTGAATAATTTTAGTACAGCAATTAGATTCTGTGGTAAGGCCTGGCAGTGATTCTTTGCAAGTATCATTTGATAAAAAACCATGCACAAGTAATTCTGAGGCCTCAGTTCTCAAAGAGTTGCAGTAGATATCAACAATTGAATTCAAATAACCTTATGTTAAGGCACCAGAATCTACAAACAGGGCAGAATCGAACAGAGTTTCGGGGTGAAGAAGTTGACAAAATTAAGCTTGAAGCAACCTCTGAAGGGGTGTCTAAACTTCCGACTATTGCATGTGAGTACAGAGACGAGAAGGGCAGAATGGTGGAAAAGCCACAAGTAGATGAAGCTGAAGAAATCAAAGGAGCTTCTGAAGCAGTATTTGAGTCCAGAGAACAATGTGTTAAAGAAAAAATTGCGCAAGCTGTAGAGATCACTGCATTAACAAGCTTGCGCAAGCTGGAATAAAATTGCGGTTTCTGACCGGAGATAAGATGGAGACTACAATAAACGTTGGGTATGCCTATAGCTTGCTTAGACAAGGAATGAAGTAAGTGATAATAAATTCAGGAACTCCAGGAATTAAAGCACTGGAGAAAGTAAGGGATAAATCTGCTGTTGACAAGATAGCAAAAGCGAAGGTCATTCAACAGATAAGTGAGGGTGAGGCACTGCTTAACATAGCAAGTGAAGACTCCAAGGCATTGGCTTTGATCATTGACGAGAAGTTATTCAATTTTGCTCTAAAGGAAGATGTCAAAGACATTGGTTGTGCATCTGTTATCTGCTTTCGCTCATCACCTAAACAGAAAGCACTTGTTACAAGGCCGATTAAAGTCAAAACCAGGATCACTGATGCCAGAATGCAGAATTCCATTTCAGCAATTTACAAAAACATCACAGAAGACATTTGCACTTTCAGTGAGTGATTCACTCATCAATGTTGGTCCGTTGAAAGACTTCGCCTATGGTCTTTGAATTAATGCTGACCTAAAAGCAACTGGCATTGTTATACAAAGTAATTATGAACTGATGTGTTTTCGGGTCATGGAAAGAATGGTGCTCTCTATTCTGCAGCAATCAATTCGTCCAGAAATGATCACTGAGGTTGAACTACCTGGTTACAAAAGAATTTGGACAGTATGTCACAAAACACACGTGGTCATAATGCTGATTCTACCAAGATGGTTACTAAGGATGATGAGTATCGTGCATACTTGATTATAAGCCTGGAATCTAGAGCGATGGTACTAGAAACAGTTGAACTTCTTGGCGAAAATGACGTTGCTCTGTCTGTAACTTTACTTGATGGAAACAAAGTGCAAGAAGAGAAGCCTCACAAGGAAGGGAAGCCTCAAAGTCTATGTGAGAATTTCGAAGATTCTTTTGCTACAAAGGCAGTAGAAGAAACATGCTTGCAACAGAAAGAGCTTAGGGTATTTGAAATTTCTGGATTGATGCTGCTTAATGAGAATATGCAGCAAATCGATCCAAACGAACCATTAAAAGAAGAATGCATTACTCTAGATGAAGTATCACGGTTAGAGCATCAAAGAAACGCGTCTGCAATGAAACGCTCAAATTCTCCAATAGAAAGTGACAGAATCACGAAGCTGCCAGTAGGGGTTCCTGAGGGAGCTGAGAAACCTGCAGAAGAGTATGAAAACAACAAAGAACTGATCATAGAGAAAGAGAGAGACATCAGAGAGTTTCCAGCCGTATCCATTGAAGTTGAATCGGTTAAATAGGAACAGCATTCTGAGACAATACTCGCTGAAAATCCTAGAACGACAGATTCTGAAGTGCAGACTAAAACTATAAACCTACAGGTGGTAGAAGGTTTCAGCAAAGACTCTGAAAGATTTCCCATCACAAGAGCAATGGAAGTAGAGATGCTACAGAAACAGAGTGGTGAAAAGAAAGTGGATGTCTCAGCTCTGTATCTGAAATATCAGAAGAAACTAATGAGGAGGTCATAGAAGATGCCGACACTTGCTCTAACAATGTTGACGCTGTATCTGAATGTAGGGGGATTTCAAGGAATTAGAAAAGGTCCAGGAATGCAGTGATGTAAGGTACTTAAATGCATACGAGAGAGCAGAAGGAAAAAATCCAGAGAAAATGACAACAGTGCCTGCAATCACCAACAGTGCAAACTTGGTCATAACCCCTGACCTCGCTCCAACGTGGTCATTTTGCCTCACATCGTACTCCTCCTATTGTTTCTTCTTCTTCTTTTTTTATGATTTATGATTTTATACATCTTAAAGCCGGATTTCAAAACCTTTTCCTATCAAAAAAATGAATTTGGTTTTCTCTAAGGTTCCTTAGAAGCTTCTAAGTACAAAATCCAGATTTCAACACCCTTTTGCTGCCACTTTCCTTCCGGCACGCGTTTTCACTATTTTATTTGATTTTCAACTGATTTTCTTGATTTTCAATAAGCATGAACAAACTTCATGATTCCAAACAATGGAATTCATTGAATCAATTCGTGCAAAAGTAATATGGACTTTGGTGGGGGGTCCTACATTCTTGATATCTTCACTAATATTGATTTTAAAGATGGTTGTTTGGTATTTAATTGATTTTGATTCCTCTTGGAGATATGCTTGAATTTGCTTTATATTTGTTATTGGGCTAACCTTGCTTCCCATAAAGGCGCTTTAGCTTGCTATCCAGGTACGCTCCTTCTCATCTTTTTTTGAAGATTCTATGGACGCGTATGCTATTGGTGACTACATCCATGCATGATGTGATTCTTGGGTGTTTAAATATATATTAGATTTGCCCGGATAAGACATATGTTGTGTGATAGATTTCTACACTAACTCTTATGTTTTATGATAGCGCTTGAGAAGTCGTTCAGGTACGCACTTTGACTCCCTCTTATGATTGGTTTTCTTGTTAGGCATGCAATATTCGAAATCACCTAGCCTACTTAGGTATCCATAATTAACTTATTAATGGCCACACTTCCCTTAACTTTGTTAGTAGAGACCTTTTTAGGGCTTAGAGGGGTGCTACCTCTTAGAGGTACCTTTCCAATAAGTAACCTGATCCCCGGACCAAGACTCGGGTTTTTCAAAGACATGCCTTTTTTTTCAAAAAATTATGGAGTCACATTTTAGGGTTTTTCTTTCTTGTTTTATTTTCCCTTTAAAATAAAAATAAAATAAGTGGCGACTCCAATTTTTCTAAAAATTAATTTTTCACAAATAAAATAAAAAGCGAGTCTCGCCGATCGAGTGGGGACGCACATGAAAAATGCGGGTCCACAGTGGCCCAACGCGTAACTTAGATTTACTTAGTATGAAACCCGGGGAAAAAAAAACTACAAGATTCAATACCAAAGGGCAAGTTGTTTATGATGGAAAATGGGAAAGATTGTCAAGCTATATGGAAACATTGGTGCGATCTCAACACAATGTGCCCATCCAAGTTCAAGATTGGAATCATGTTAGTGAAGATGTAAAGGAAAAGATTTGGGCCTTAGTATTGGTATATGCTAGTTATTATTCAATCTAAATTGTAATGTTATTGTTTAAAAATGATACCTCTTATTTATACATGACATTTTAATGCAATACAAGAAAAATATGAACTAGAAGAAACATGTAAGAGCTACATTCTTCAATGTTGTGGAAATTTGTTTAGAAGCTATAGAAATAAAATGAAGGCCAAGTATTATAACCCTTATAATACAGATGAGGAGAGATTGTGTCATCGACCTCCACACTTATCAGATGATGATTGGAGGTGGCTCATCCACTTTTGGGGTACACCTGAAGCCAAGGTAAAGATAATGATATTTTCTTGATAATGTATCTTATGATACTCATATCCACATAAATTTATATTTATTAGTTATATCTAACCTAATACTTCATGTATATAACTTTTATTATGTTTCTATTACCTATATAGGTGACTTGCTAATTTTTTAATTGATGTAGGATATCTCATAAAAAAACAAGGCAAATAGGGCAAAGCAAGTGATAAAGCATACATCGGGATCAAAAAGTTATGCTCAAATTCGATATGAATAGGTTGAAAATTTATTATTAATATGATTTGTTTGTACATAAATAATTTATCATAAATAATTCAATTGTTTTACTTGTAAGAATAGACACAAAAGAAGGAGGATCGAAGTGAGCCTAATAGAATTGAGATGTTTGCCCTAACACACACAAGAAAAGATGGGACGCCTGTTGATGATCATTCTAAGGAGATTATGGTAATGAAGTAAATAAATTTTATATACTTGTATTTCAATCATAGCCACATACTAAATTATTTTAAAAGTTTAACAATTTTTATTTTATTTTATAATTCCAGGATTAATTTCAGCAATTACTATCCCAACCTGAGGGGACATCTTCTTCTACTTCTGCATCATCTGGAGCATCTACATCTGTAGCATCTACATATGTAGATGAGATATATACTCAAGTCATGGGTCTAGAGAGACATGGTCGTGTTCGAGGGTATGGATTTGGTCCTACTCCTACCTCAATCTTTGGTTCTACTAGTAGAAGGCGATCAGGAGTTATTCTTTCAACACAAATTGAAAACGCCCAAGAGATGCTAATAGCTGCAGAACAAAAGTTTACAACTGCAACTGAAGAACTCTCAAATGTGAAAGAGAAACTCTCACATGTGAAAGAAACATTTGAAGAGAGGTTGATAGAAGTTCAAAGGAAGACACGAGAAGAAGTGAAAGAAGAGTTTGAAGAAAAAATGATGGAAATGCAAAGAAAAATGCAAGCACAAATTCATGAACAGATGATGCAAATGATGCAACAATTTCAGCAAAAGCAGTAGAAATTTGAAGATTTTGCTATATCTTTATATGATAGATTCTCTTAACTTTTTTGAAGATTATGCTACTTATTTATATGATAGATTCTCCTAACTTTTTTTGTTTTCTATGACTATTATGTGATGTTTGGTTGGTTGATTTGTTATATTATGTTAGAATATGAAACTAAATTTGAATCTCTTTGTTATTTGTTTGTTTGGTTTTTTTTTTTTTTTATATTATGTTTTTTTTTATTTAATGACTTATTGATATATAAGTTTTTAACTAGCTTGGGATAATTGATTGTAATATATTGAAATTGTTTTAATTGCATATACAGGTCTAAAATGGGTTTGTTTGGGTTTATAATAGGTTTGGGAAATTTGAATTTATAAAAAACCAATTTCCAAATATAACAAATTTTAGTCACGGCCACAAAAAGTTTGTGACTATAAGCGTATTTTAGTCACGATTAGTAATGAATCGTCACCAAAATTTGGGGATGGGCGGCCATCCATGATTAATTTCAGTCACGGTCATTAGTAGTCGTGACCATAAGTGTACATTTTGTCATAATAGATGTAACAATTAGGCACGGTCAATTAATTACCGTGACCATATACCTATATTTAGTCACGGTCAGGGGCATTGACCGTGACCATAAGGTTACATTTAGTCACGGCCAGGGGCATTGACCGTGACCATAAGCTTACATTTAGTCACGGCCAAGGGCATTGACCGTGACCATAAGCTTACATTTAGTCACGGTCAATGCCCCTGACCGTGACCATAAGCTTACATTTAGTCACGGTCAGGGGCATTGACCGTGACCATAAGCTCACATTTAGTCACGGTCAGGGGCATTGACCGTGACCATAAGGTTACATTTAGTCACGGTTTATTACCTGACCGTGACTAAATCATCTTAATAAGTAGCAAAGTATTCTTAACTTTTTTTGTCATAGTTTTTGTGTGGCCGTCACAAAAAAAGAAATCATATGGTCACAATCACTTAGGAAATCGTGACCAATACTTTTAGCTACGCCTCATATTGTGACGCTTGGTCACGGTTTCATAAGACCGTGACGATAGGTTTTGGTCACGAATATATAAGATTTGGTGACGGTTCCCAACCGTCACCAAAAATCCTATTTCATGTCCTTGTGTTTCTGTTTGTGAGAGTCGAGTCCCAATATCAATATCCATATTTTTTATTTGTGTGAAAGAAAGACAGAGTCTCAATTTCAATGCAACAATGTTGTGTGTGAGATAAAGATATCTATCAATAAAATTGTCCCCACAAACCACACAGGTCAAGTTTCAGATATGAACAAGATTTAAAAATACTGTTTCAATTCACTTAATTAGAAACTCTAATCCAAAATACTCGGTTCCACATTCAAATTAATTGGTACCAGAATGAGCCCTGCCCCACTATTGTGTGTGCCTGTTTTTTCCTTCCTCTTTTCATATTTTTTACTTGAGCAACTTCAGGGGAAAAACAAAAGATAAAACAAAGAGACAGCCAAAATGTTGGATGCCTACAAAGCTGAGAATTAAAATGAAGACAGAATATCCCCACAGGCACCAGCAGCATACAAGACTAGCATTTAAACCCAGATACTGAAGTAAGAAGTAAAATGCCACTGCCACCAGAAGTGCATATCCATAGATTGAACAAAAGGGCAAATTCAGATAGCCGACATTAAAGCTCCAAGTTGTACTATTGTTACTCCGTTTCTTTGTCAGGTAGGTGGCATAGTTTCCAAGGGCAGCAATCACAAATATTAGAAACATTAGCATCAGCATAAACCAAACAGATGTGGAAATGAAGTTACAGTGAACCAAATGATGAAATGCTTCAAAATTCTTTCAGGGATAACAGAGAAGAAAGGGAAAATTGTTGGTTCCAGCCCATTAAGGTGGAAATACGGACATACCCAGGATTTATTGCACTAAGTAGCACCATCAAGAACATGTATGAAATGGCCTACATACAATAGTAGTATTATCAATAGAATAAACCAGAGTTTGAAGCATTAATTTGGACAAAGTTCCGCGCTCCAAAATTTGAAGATTTCAATTGACATCGTGCAAGTTTTCAGAAAATCAATACAGTTTATATTATGGTTGCTAGAATACACAAAAAAGTTACAAAAATTAAGATTTTGAGTCATGTAATTAATTTTCTAAGCTTTAGAATCAAAAACTATTTTAGTGTCACTTTCATTTGGTGGAGTAAATTAACTTCTTTGAGTTTCACATAGTATTCACTTGTAGAAATCGGTCAAAGCTGTGTATATTTATTTCCAAATGATGAGAAGGCAAAGACAAGATTCTAAACCATTAATATAATCTTTTCATTTTAATATAACAATATCATTCACAAGCAACAATTTTCCTTTTTTCCTAAGAAGAAAAGGAGACCCTAGAATTCCAGACAAATAATTAAAAATTTATTTTCAAAAGTCTATATCTTTATTTCAAACTGAACATAAGGCAAAGTCAAGATTTTAAACTGTTACTACAACAACAATTTTTCATTTTAGATCTTAGTTCTATTAGCACATCCATAGAGAGACGACATGGACCTGCATTATGAACACGTAATGAATAGGATATAGAAACCTTCTATGAAACCATATGCAAATGGTAGGATAAATGAGGAACACTTTTAATCAATAATATCCATAAGACAACCAAAATATCACCATAATGTTTTTTTCCTCTTATTGCCCTAGGGGCTGATTCCCTGATAGCTGAAATAAACTTGGCATGCATAAAACATTTCCACCTCTTTATTCTCTGCCATGCCCCATTCTATGGCTGCACGACAACCTCTTCAACTCCTTTCAATCCTCAGCATTCCTAATTCACTTGCCATAATCCTAATGCTTAGAACCCAATCAAATACAACCAAAGACACCATCTTCTCAAATTCAAGCACTTTCCAATGATTTCATGTCAAACCCTTATTTGAAATCCAATAGGTCATACACTGATTTATGCCTCAAATGTGTGGAACCCTTATAGGGGTTTTGCCAAATTATTGGCTAGGACAGGCTATAGCCATACTCTTTTGTTTATATGGACCAAAACTCGCACCATCATCATTCCTTTTATCACAGCCCTGGATTTGCAATTATTCACAAAAAGTATTCCCAACAAATAAATTTGCTCATTCCTTGTTAACATGCTCTACATCAAATAGAGCAGATTGTTTATTTGATAAAACTGTGAAGGAGTTTGCTCTGTTCTTGTTTCTCTTCCTCTATTTCTTCTTCATGCAATTTTTCAGCATGGTATTCAGCCACTTTAAGCTTGTGTAAACTTTTCAGCCACTTTAAGCTTATGCCACTTTTCAGCTACTTTAAGCTTATGTAGACTTTGTCAATCTATTCTTAGTAATTTTCTCTTCCTCTATTTCTTTTTCATGCTATTTTTGGTATTCGGCCACTTTAAGCTTGCTTTGGTATTCAGCCACTTTAATATTATTATTATTTATTTTTCTAACTTCTTTTGTCCACGTCTCAATTTTTATCAGAAATTGATTATAGAATATCAACATGAACCATACTGAAATATTGGCCAAAATATTGATATTGATATTGATTTCAGAATTGACACTCATTGATATTGATGGTAAATAGGCATATCAGCTTATCCTACGACCATGTAACATATGCTCGGACAATCTAGCAAGTGGTGGCATAATTCAATTTTTTTTACACATAGAAGTTGTCAGTTACCTCTCATTAATAAGTCAATCCATGTAATACCACATCAATGATCCATAAAACCAACGAGAAAAAGAGAAAGAAAGAAATAAAGAAAGTTGAAGTACTCAACTGATCAGATTTTTTGAAGTAATCCGAGGAGCTTTGATGGCAGCACCAATTAAACTACTTCCAGTTATATAAATTCCCTTAAAAATACAACAATAACGCAACCATCAAAACAACGATCCAACAAAAAAAGAAAAAGCAAATATAATGTATCAATTTAACCTAAACCTTCGCTAGTTTGACAAGAATGCAAAAATTGTACAACATTACAACATTTTTTTGGGAAAGTTAGGTTTTGGGTTGTTGATGTTTATCTACAAAATGAGAGACGAGAATGTTACAAAAATGAAAGAGGTTAGGTTTTACAGCATTTTGGGTTTCTGAGATTGAGAATGGGAGATAGAAGGGTAAAAATAGAATATGAGAGATATATTGGCTTTGTGGCTTTTCGAAGGGTTTTTTCTCTTTTGAATTTTCAAATGTGGAACGCTTAGCTGGCAAGGTGAAGGGTATTTTTGGCATTGAAATACACATAAGCTAAAAGTGCATGATTCTCTAAATATTTTCTAATTACATTATCAATTTTAAAATATGTAAAATTGGGTTTCCAAAACCATATATTTTCCACATCAACAACCCAAAACCTAATTTTCCCAAAAAGGAAAAGAAACACATGTGAACTATTTAGCGCATAAGAGTATCTTTGGTAAGTGTTTTTTAAAGTAATTTTGAAAAATTATTTTTGAGAATAGTTTTTAAATTTTTTTTAAATTTTTGTATAACAAAAGTATTTGAAGCCTAAAATATTTTTAACTTATTTTTAATATTTTAAAAATAATTTTTATATCTAGTATTTTATTTTTAATCATTCCACATGTTTGTATTATTATTTCTTTAAACAATCCTTAAAAATCAAATGTAACCACTAAAAAATAATTAAAATATGTTATTTAAAAACATTATATATGTTTTCTGTTCCATGTTTTTTGTTTTGGAAATCAAAAAATTATTTCAAAAAAAAAATTCCCAAACAAATCCTAATATTTCTATTGTTAAATGAAAAATGTTATTTGTAATCGACCTCCTTATTAAATAGTAAAAGTTATTCATTCATAGTTTACTTATGTAACAGATCAATCTTGATTGAACTTTGACATCAGTATAACATCATAAAAATATAATTTATATTTTATTAAAATTAAAAATATATAAAATTTATATATTCTAATCATTTGTGACATTTGTAACTTCTCCCATGGCACATAAACCACTTTTGAAAGCAGTAAGTTTTATCATGTTGGTTAATAAATCAATAAAGCAATTTACGCTCAATACTAAAAATCTATTTTATAATGATTTTAGGAAGTATTTTTGAACAAAAATTTTTTTTTTTTTTTAAAAATATATATTTAATAAAATTTAGGAAACACTTTTAATTTTTTTTAAATCACTTATAATGTTAAAAAGTCATTTATAATGTATTATGAAAAACCACTTTATAAGTAGTCCTCCTATTTGATAGGAAAGTACTTCATCTAATAACAGCAGTTTGCACCAAGAACACAAATGAATGCTCTTGCTCTTAGCATATTAGTCCGACATAAATGTCACAAGTGCATTTATTACAAAGTGGCATATTAACTTGGTCTTCTTTAAAAGCAACTCCCTTAAGAAAAAATGACTTTTCTTTATTTTCTTCATGGTAATATAATGTAATAGGAGACGCTTGAGATCTGTAGATCAAAAGCAAGATTTTTAAATCAAAGAACATGGTGACTCATTAATGCAACATTTGATAACTGAGCATGGAACATTAATTGTTTATGTATAAACAAACAATGTGACAATTCATAAACTAAACTTCAAATATTTTAAAAATAATGCCCAAAAATAGTGTTGTTTACTTGTCACAAAAGGGATCAATTAGTCCACTAGCAAAAAATTTGAAAACATATTTCATCTTCAAGATAGAGTATGATTGAGAACATGAAAAGGTGCATGCCGCTTCATGCACTCGGTATGTAAATCCTAAAATTTATCCAAATTTTATTTTTACTTTGATATTGAACTCAATTTTATCATTAGATTTAAATCTCGATTATATCTGAATTGTTTAGCTCACTTACATTCTTTAATTCTTAGTTTTTATTTTTTTATAAATTATTTATTTTTATTTTTACTTATTATTATTATTATTAAGTTTTTTAATTTTTTAATTTTTTCTTCATTTTTTCTTTATTTTCTCTCTCTTCTCTCTTCCTACCTTTCCCAACCACTACACCCACTCTTTCTCTCCTCCCATACCCCCATTCCTACGCCATACCCCTATCTCCTCTATTTATTTTATTTTATTATATTTTTCTTTTTCCTTTTTTTTTTCTTTTTCATCCCCATTCTTCTTCATCTTTTTCTTCCCCTAACACCCTTTCCTGACGGCCACACGCCCCTTCCCCTTCTCACTTCTTCCCCCATTTTTTATTTTTTTTCTTCTTCTCCCACCCATTTTTCTTCCAATCTTTTTCCCTCCATTTTTTTTCTTTCTCTTCCTCCACCATACTCGACTTCTAGAGAGATCCAAACCCAAGTTCCTTTCTTTCTCCCCTTTTATCTCATCTTCTTCCTCTCATTCCCCATTTTTTTTCAACTTTATTTTCTTTTCTTTATTTTATTATTATTATTGTTTTCCCAAAAACCCATCGACCCTCACTGTCGCCGGTAGGATCACCAGCTAGTCACCACCGACGAGCCACTGCCGTCGGTGACCCTTTCCTCTTTTCTCTCATTCCCTTGCTTTCCCATCACACCCATTTTCCATCATCATCATTATTATTATTCTTTATTTTTTGTGATTTGATTTTAATAGTAATTTTTGTTTGTGAGTTTTGAATTATTAAATTAATATGAAATTTGAACTATTTTTGTTTTTGCATGGGCCTATTCTGCAATTCTATTGGCTGAGTACGAATTTATGACATGTAGAACATCGAATTTCATGGAAGAAAGTGAGAATTAAAAAGCTGTATGAAGACATTGAGCTTGTTTTAAACTTATTTGGGTACACGTTTTATTTCCCATTACTATTTGGTTTTATTTTTGTTGGCTTTTGTAAATATTTATTTATATATATTTACTTGTATATAGAATTGGATATCGAATAAATAAAAAATTTTGTTTAAATAAGAGGAATAATTTAGTAAATATGTTTTAATAAAATAATAATTTTAAATATTCTTCTTAATAAAATAAAGTCTTTTTATTAATAAAAAAATCAGAATAATCCAAAAAAAAAATTATTTTTAATGGAATTTGAAAAAAAATTTGCAAAATAAAGTTGTCCCAAAAATTAATTCTTAATTAAAAATTCTTTTGCAAATAAAGTTAAATTTTTTCTTAATAATTTGTATAAGTCACTTTTCTTAAATGAAAACAAATTGAAATACTTTTGTAAATAAAATTGTAAAAATTCATTCTTTTCTAGTAAAAGCAAGTAAAAATAATTTTTGTACCCAAATTGAAATTTGGTAATAAATTCTTTTGATACAATAAGTGTAAATAACTTTTTTTTGAAAATTAAATACAAATGAAATTGAATCAAATCATTAATTGAAAATAAATTGAAACTTTTTTTTTTGTAAATAAATAAATTGAAATCACTAATTCAAAATTGGTTTTAATAAAATCATTTGAAATTTCTTGAAAACTAATTCTTTTAAATATATTTTTTCTAATTAGTTCAATAAATCAATTTGCATATTTCTATTGTCATTTGTTTTGTACATTCTTGTAATTTTATTTTGTCATTATCTTTGTGTATATTGTTTCATTCATTAAATTTTGGTGTCCATGATTAATTAATTAATTATCATAATTTTTTTAATTTGTTTAGTAGAGACCGTATGTATATGGGCTTAGAAGGGTGCTACAGCTCACCACCATACCTTCCCAATTAATAACTTGACCCTCGGATCCAGATTCGATTTTTGTAGATATGTCTTTTCCAAATAAGAAGTGACACAAGGTTTTATTTCTTATTTTGTTTTCCCTTTTAAAAAAATAATAAAACAAAAATAAGTGGCGACTCCAAGTCTTTGTCAAAAAATCAAATTTTCACCAAATTAAAAGCGAGTATCATCATTGAGTGGGAACGCATGTGAAAAACGCGGGTCCACAAGGTGTTATATGTTGAGGGTGTTATACCTCAAGGATTCCACAAGTCATACTACTTGTAGAGATGCATTCATTGGCAAAGCCAAGGTAATTGCTTGCTTTCACCTCAGGTTTCTCCATGAACTCAAGAAGAATGGTAGAAGATGACACTAGTAGCCACAACACAATCACTGAGTATGAGTTGGAAGATTAATGATTAAAATAACTCATGACACAAAAGGAGAAGAAGAGATTAGTGAAGCTCTAAGATTGATGAACAAAGAACTCCTAAATTTATAGAAACTCAATTAGATAGGAAGGTGAGGGAAGGCATGACCAAAGCAATTAATTTTCTAATTGATTAAATTGAAAATTTTCAATCAACTAGTTAAGTAAACTTGTTAAGGTATTGAATTCAAATGTTTAAACTAATTAGAGGATTAATCGATTCTCAAATATTTTTAATTAAACATGTACATAAATGGGAGAAGAGGGTTCCTTATGTTGTGATAAATGTTAATTTATGTAATCTTAACTTGATTTTTACTACTATAAGTCCAGTATGTGTCTTGTTAATGCAGTTGAGGGGTTATTATGTCTCTTTTAGTTTTTTTATAAATAGGTTTATTTAAATTTGATATAATTTTAAGTGTATCCTTTATTTCTTCTATTCTCTCTCTCTCTCTCTCTCTCTCTCTCTCTCTCCAGCAACCAAAGAGGCTCCTCAAGAGCAAATCTCCACTAATGTATAGTTTGTCTCAATTGATCTCTAAAGATAAGGAGTAAGGAAGATGGAGAATTCACTTGAGGGAGTATAGTTTAGTGGTAGAATCCCAAACAAACACTATGTTTTGAGTTTTAGATGTGATGATTAAATTCTTTACGTAGTTTGTCCCAATTGAGATACAATCAATGTTTAACTTGGTTTCACTGATGACTATTAATAACTTGATAATTAGAGAACTCACTTCGATTGATGGTATCAAAATTGAGAAGACTTTCAAAGATGAATCCTGTGTTAAAATGGTGGAGCAAAAAATAAAGGATTAAGTTAATTCAAATAGACTTTTGAGATCTAAAGTTTAATTTCTAAATTCAATTTCCATATATATCCCAATCAATTTTTAGATCTTATTTAGTTTTGGATTGACTTTTAATCATTAAAGAAAAGAAAAGATCTACCTTCTATTAGTGAATTTAAAGTCCAATTGTGAATTGCTCTAGACCTTTCTCTTCTAGTTGTTATTTTCATTTGTGAAACTATTTTTTTAAAAAAACCAATATGTGTTCAAAACCATTTTGATTTAAAATCCCTAATAAATAGGCTGAGCTTTTGTAGAAAATTGGTATATAATTAATCACTTAATCTAATTAAACAACTTAACATATTAGTACCGCTCCGATGACAATATGTCTCACTATGTAACATAATATCTTTCTCTCTTATTTTTCTTGACCAATGATGTTATAAATAACTACAATTTCACTTTTATTTTTAACCTAAAGAGTGTAAGTTTATGCACCATCTTCATCTTTGAAATGGACTTCTACAGATAAATAGCCTATAGCATGTATGTCTCATTGTTACCTATATGAATCTACTTTTTGGGATCTCTACTAATGTAGGTTTGGTTACTTCGGACTTGACTTTTATAATAGGTGTAAGTCCCATGCATCCTCCTTGATTTTTTTCAACTAGTTTCTTATTTACTTATTTAGTAAGAGGATCAACCATAGTTTAACTTTGACTTCACAAAAGAAAAGAATATGACCTTTGTCTCAAGCAACTATTGAAAATGTTGTGCCTTAGGCATATATGCAGTAAATATTTTACTTTTAGCCTTAAATATTGCAACTTAGATATTACAATACATACACAGTCTTAGCCATGTCCATAATGATAAATGCCAAATGGTTTCAAAGCTACATATACTCAAAACTTACCTTATCTCGTCTAAATTATAGATCTAGTTGACACCATTTTATCTTTTAAGTACATTTGGAAATCCATTATATAACACAAACTATGGTCAATGGTGCCCCTCTAGCTAGCAATCAGAGTATAACATTGCTTTCACCATAATATACATGTATATTGATTCATGTATTACATGATATTATTAATTTTCAAACAAACCTAGCGGGCTTTTGAATTCATGTAATTTGTTATACAACTGCTCTTGATCAAGGGTTGCTTGATCACTTCTATCATGGTGTGTTGTTTAGTTATTGGAAAAATGTGTGAGATAAAAAAGAAACAGGAAGAATAGCCCACAAAATTTACATGCTTTAGATACCAATATGAAACCTACATAAATGAGACAACATATAGGATTGATTGTTAATCATTGTGAAAGGAATATTACAATAGCCTAATATTAGTACAAATGTCTTTGTATGGCATTTGTGGATGTCAACTTCAATGATAGAAAAGTAAAGTTGACAATCACTCCTCAAATTACTTTCCAACTTCCTCTTCTGGAACCACCAGCACTCTCTTCAAGTTGGTGCAAAATATCGATGGAGCCCAACTGCAAGAGGAGACTTAAATAGCCACTTGGGTAATTGGGAATCGTGTATAGTACAACAAGTAATCACTTGATTTTTGTAAACAAATGGTTTTTCTTAACTCTATTTACTGACTTTTATTTCTTTTATTTTAATTATTATAAATGAATTTTTTTAATCTATTTATAAATATAACATTGTAGTTTCTTAATATCCTTTTATTTTTTTATAATGATGTGGCATTTTTAATTGCTAAGTTGTGTAATTTTTTTTTAAAAAAATTTAATACAATATGTTTAATTTTTTATAGGGTATTAAGACAATAAATAAATGATATTTAATAATTAAAATACTAGTCATATTTATTTTGACATATTAGAATGTATATTGTCTTTCTTATCATGCAATATTGGAGATAAAACCTCTAATTTTACAAATTTTTAATTAAATAATAATAATAATAATTTAAAAAAACCATTAAAGTAGGCCATAATACCAATATGTTATATTTTGATGTATTGAAATAACATCACTTAGATATTTTATAGTTAATTAATAAAAGTAATCTGTAGACCCCCTTTAGGAGTGGTTTTTTTTTTTTTTATCTTGACTTTTCATTACATTTTTAGAGAGGTAGGGGACCCCAGCTGAGGGCTTGATGCTGTCTGCATAAGGCGTACGCAGCAGGGAGGGTGGTTGGAAGCCCATGCTGCTGACTGGTGAACAGGGGACCGGAGGAGTAGCTTGGGGTGAAAGGAAAGAAAAACGGAGATTGGAAAAAAGGAGAAAAACAAGGAAGGAGACCTGGGAGGAGGGGGAGGCAGTGGAAAAAAGAGGACGACATAGAGCTAAGGGAGGGCATCTAGTGCATCTACAGGTATATTCGTATTCAACCATGCTTTCGGTTATTCTGGGTATCGCTCCCCAGGATGTCTTTGTTGATTTACTTGGTGTCTTTTTTTCTTTTTTTTTTTCTACTTATGCTGTTGGTGCCTTCTCCGTTGCATTAACTTGGCTTGAATAATGGATGAGGATCTTTATTATATTCATCGTGAGACATCCAGATATATGCATGGAGTTATTTATTCATTTATTGTTTTGTTTTGAGTTTTGGAATCCATTTGCGTATCTTCTCACCAGCATAGGCATTGAGAACCATGTGAACAAGGCTGCATCATACCTATCCTCTACCTCATCACCTTACCACTCATGTCTCCCATCCACTTCCCCCCCCATGCTCACTCTTTTCTCAATCATGTTCCTCTCCTTGGACGACCTCTACAAGCTCGCCATCGTTCACAAGGTCTTCGGCGCCACCAACAGCTACAGCACCACCACCGCCACCTCTCAGGAGGATTGGCACATGTTAGAGGTGGAAGAGAAGAGGGTTTAAACGCCACTCAATAAATAGCTAGAGAGAGGGAGAGATGGGTCAGAGGCGGGGCTGTGGAGTGAGTCACGAGCATGGCTCGTTCGTGGTGATTCAGGTTGGGGGACCCCAATCTCTTGCACTAGGCTGCCACTTTCAACAGCCACTTGGCTCATCAAACAGCCGCTGCCGGAGGGGGAGCCTGCCGCTTGTCATCGTCGCCTTCCTCTCCATCAAGATCTCCGTCCAGCGACGGAGATGGCGGAGGGACCAGCAGCGCCGACCATGGCAGCAGCGGCGCGAGCGCCAGCAGAAGTAGCAGCCCCCATCTCCATTTCCCCGTTTCATCCCCGGCGTCGTCAATATGCTAGCCATAACCTTCACCGCCAGCCTGCTACATTAGTCATCCCTCAGCTATTTTAAAAATGAGGTGGCAGCCCCCTTTGATCCTCATGGTAGATGTTTGGCTAGTGGGTTTTGTTAGTGGGCTTCCAAAGCCCAAGTTGTAGGTTTAGATTAGTTCTTATGGGCCTTAAGCCCCATCCTCCAAGTTTGGGCCAAGTATACGGCCCTCTCAAGTCCTTTTTCTAATGTTACAAATATGTTTTTCCTATGAAGTTTTTTTTTTTAAATCAGCTATAGAAAATATCATTTTCGAAATGACTTCTTAAAATTTAATTTTAAATTCAGTTTGCAAAATTTTGATTCTCGAAAATTAAATCCCGAAAATTCCCCTATGCAATTTCACTCATTTAATTATTATTGTTTCATATGTATTGATTTATCATATTTTAAAAATCTCATTCATTAAAGTCTAAATCCCTAAAAAATTCCATGTTTTAATTTAAATTTTCAATTCTAAAAATTCCACAATTTGTTCAAATCTTATTTTCATCAACTAGAATTATCCTCCCATATTATCTATTTAAAGTCTAATCCTTCAAAAATTTCATGTTTTAATTTAAATTTTCAATTCTAAAAATTCCACAATTCGTTCAAATCTCATTTTCATCAACTAGAATTATCCTCCTATATTTATCTATTTAAATTCTAATCCTTCAAAAATCTCATGTCTTAATTTAATTTTTCAACCCTAAAAATTCCATAATTCGTATAAATCTTATTTTCATCAACTAGAATTATCCTCCCCTATTTACCTATTTATTTAAAGTCTAATCCTTCGAAAACCCCATGCTTTAACTTAATTTTTCGATAATTCGTTTAAACCTTGTTTTCGTCAATTAGAATCATCATCCCATATTTATTTAGTAATTTAATTTTTCAATAATTCGTTTAAATCTTATGTTCATCAATGGGAATTATTATCCTATACATTCATTTATTTATCTATACCAATCCTTCAAAAATCTCATGCTTTAATTTAATTCTTCAAATACTTGTTTAAATGTTATTTTCATAAATCGAATCATCATCCCATATTATTAGTTGTTCGAATTCTAATCCATTAAGAAAATCCCATGTTGTAATTTAATTCTTCAAATACTCGTTTAAATATTATGTTTATCAATGGGAATTATTATCCTATATATTCATCTATTTATCTATACCAATCCTTCAAAAATATCATGCTTTAATTTAATTCTTCAAATACTGTTTAAATCTTATTTTCATAAATCGAATCATCATCCCGTATTATTAGTTGTTCGAAGTCTAATCCATTAAGAAAATCCCTTGTCGTAATTTAATTCTTCAAATATTGGTTTAAATCTTATGTTCATCAATTGGAATTATCATCCTATACATTCATTTATTTATCTAGCCTAATCCTTCAAAAATCCCATGTTTTTAATTTAATTCTTCAAATACTTGTTGAAATCATATTTTCATAAATCGAATTATTATCCTATGTTTATTTAGTTATTTAAAATCCAATCCTTCAAAAATCCCCTGTCTTAATTTAGTTTCTCAGTAATTCGTTTAAATCTTATTTTTATCAATTAGGATTATTATCTCATATTCGTCTATTTATTTAAAACCTAGTTCTTCAAAAATCTCGTCTTAACTCAATTTTTCAAATCCTAAAAATTCTATAGTTCATCTAAATTTTATCCTCATCAATTAGAATCATTATTCCATGTCTATTCAAAGCCCAATCTTCCGAAAACCCCATGCCTTAATTAAAACTTCAATCCCAAAAATTCTACTATCCATCTTTATTCACCTAAATATTATTCTCGTTAATTAGTATTATAATCTCATACCTACCTATTTATTCAAAGTCATACCCTTTAAAAATCCAACTCCCTAATTCAAATTCTCAATTAGAAAAATTCCACTATTCTCTTTTTTATTTGTTTAAACATTATTTTTGTTAATTAGTATCATTATTTCATGTTTATTTATTTATTTATTTCAATCATTAAAATTCAATTCTTCAAAACCGGATTTCCAAATTTAACCTTGAGACTCAAAAATTCCACCATTCACTTTTATTCATTCAAATATCATCTTTGTTATCATTGTTATAAATTCCACGTTTGCTTATTTCTTTCTTCTAAAAATTCCAATAATTAGAGTCCAATTAGTCAAAGATCCGACTTCCAAACTTAATTTTCAAAATCCCACTATTCACTTTCATCCGTTCAAATATCACTTTCATCCAAATCCGATTTTCTAATTTAATTTTTAATCTCATAGACCCCACTATTCACTATTCATCCGTCCAAATATCGTTTTAATTAATTAATAACATTATTTCATATTTACCCATTTATTTCTCTTAAAAATCTCAATCATTAAAGTCTAATTCTTCAAATTTCCGATTTCTAAATTTAGCTATCTAAAATTCCAAGTGTCCTATCTCCGAACCCAATTTTCAGTTTCCCATGCTCCAATCCCCGTATTTATCCCGCTACTTATTATTATCATTATCACTATTATTTTATTCATTATTTCTATAAATTCTACCTTTGAATGACTTCTAAGATTTCTAATTTTTTTTATAAATCAACTTTCATAATTTCTACTTCTTAAATAACTTACAATTTTGATCCCTTTCAAAATTTAACTCCCATAATCCCAATTTTCGTAACTTAATCTTTCTTTTTTAAGATCCCGAACCCTCAAATCATTTTCAAAATTCCAACCTCTTTCAAATTCGATTTCTAAAATTCACATTCTCACATTCAACCTCTAAGAGTCTGATCTTCAAATAAACTCTAAAACTCCAATTTTCTAGTGATCTCCGAGATTCCAATTTTTCAATTAAATTTCAAAAGTCTAATTTTCTCTCAAATAGTTTTAATTCCGCTCTGGTTTTCAAACGATCTTCCGCTCCTCTTGATTTTAATAAGCGTGAATGAATTTCTCATAATTCCAGAATAATGGAATCTGTGACATTAAGTTATGCTAAATAAACGGGCTTTGGTGGGGGCCCAACATGGGTGACTTTATGATTGATTGATTGATCGCTTGCTTTGATTATCATATGTGATTGATTTACCCTACTCTCTGACATACATGCGATTATTCCTAAATTGTGCACTAACCTTCTCTATTGATAGCACATGGCAGCTCGTTACCCAAGTATGTACCCCTTTTCCCTCTAATCGTTGTCTATGCATGTCTCGACTCTTATGTGTGCATGATCATTCAGGATATTCATTGATTTACTCGTAAATTGCCACGTCAGCTTCATTTTATTAGTAGAGACCCGACTTTAGGGACTTAGAGGGGTGCTATGGTCTTTTACCGTACCTTCTCGATAAGTAACCTGACCCCCGAGTCCAATCCGGTTTTTCGTAGATCACCTTTTCCAAAATAAGGAGTCGCACTTAGGGTTTTCTTTCTTATTTTGTTTACCCTTTTAAAAATAAAACAAAAATAAGTGGCGACTCCAAGTCAATTTTTCTTAATCAATAAAATCATTTTTCAAATAGAAATCGAGCTCGCCATCGAGTGGGAAACACATGAGCCGAAATGTGGGGTCCACAAATCATTAAATATTTAATGTTTAAATTATTAAATATTTAATAATACAAAAATGATAATTTCTTTACCAATAACATAAAAATACAAAAATAACAATACTCCAATTGACATCTACAATACAAAAAATGAGCAATTAATAAAGCACTATAAAGACTTGAAAATCTAATTAAGAGTTGATTTGACAATGATTTTAAAAGGTGTTTTTAGTTTAAAAAGTATTTTTGAAAAAAAAAATTAGGTGTTTAGCAAGATTTTAAAAATTTGTAAAATTACTTATAATATTGAAAAATCACTTATAATGATTTTTGGAAAAATACTTTATAAATGATTCTTCTAAAAGCACTTTTAGATAAAACATTTTTATTAAAAACAGTTTAAATAAAAATACTATCAATCACACTCTAAATAAAAATAATCAATTATTTATTAACGAAACACAAGAAGAAGTTTTGTTTCAAATTATAAGATATCAAAGATAAAAAAAACACACCAAATAATTAGATAGGGATATTGTTTTATATTTTTTTGATTGGCTGAAAATGTGGCAGCCTTGTGAGGCTTACATCAAGCCAACTATCGCTTTTTGATGGACAAAATTAACAGCAAGTTTGCTTACAAATAGAGTTGCAAATTTCAGTTTGAGAGGAGATAGTGAGAAGGCTCTTAGCTTAATTTCTTACTCTCAAATACCACTGGTGGATGTTATTTGTAATATTCTATTCAATGTAACTCTTAACTTGGGGGAAGTCCAATTTTGGTGAGATTCCAAATTCGGTAGTACGGCGTGACTCCAATTTGAAGACCAAGGTATAACATAATTGGAGTTGGTCATGAAGAGTAAAAAAACTTGTAATATTTGATACAATTGCACTTTGCAATAATTTTTTGTCGTAGTGAAATTTTTTACAATAATTTTCTATGTAAACTCGATGTCTCAATTCTTTATGTGTGTTTAATTCATTTTTGTGCATAGCTCTATCTATGATAAATTATATATAAATTAATCAATCTTAGTAAACTGAGTTCAACCTCAAAGAAACAAATTAATTTTGTGTACAACACTTGAACAAGATCCTGAAATATTTAAAAGGTATATCCCACACTACTCACTCTAACAAATGTATGTGATAAGGTTCTGTTAGAGTAAGCCCTCGAAAGCATGACATGATGTAATATAATAAGATCTTAATAATATATTTATTTTTTATGATTTTTGTTTCTCATCTATATCCTTAACTGCATTATTTATCATCTGAGCACTCACTCTTGTATCACTTGTATTGTACATGATTTGGGTGCATTGGGAGTTGCATAAAAGATCCATGTCATGGGTTCCTTGAAAGATGATAAGTTGTTCCTAGTTGATTCATGGAATTAAGTAATCCATTAAAGATTATGGTGTACTACCTCTTAATTTGAGAGAACTTTCTTGGTTATTGGGATGAGTTTTCCATGATGAGTGTGTTAGTGTGTATGATTACATTGGAAAAAATTTATGGTGAGTTATGACATTAATTATTAGGTAGTCATGATTTATCAATCTACTATGCTACATGGGCTCTCAATCTTGAAATAATATTGATGAAGTGCTGAGGTCTTTAGTGACTTTGACTTATAAGTGAGATCCTGAGGTATTCATATAATCTTTATGAATTTGGTCACTGTTGATACAATAGGTGGCAATAAGTATTCTCAGGATAGGTATAATGATATCTCATGGGATTTAAACAATAATATTGTATTCTCTTAGGTGGTGCTAAAGACTTGTGATCTCATAATCTATGATGACATATGCTTTTTATGAGGTAGAGTATTTCAGTTCATAAAAAATAGGAGGATTGGAGACTCAAGGATTACAAAGGTAATCTTGAGAGGGTAAATATGAGTTAAATCCCATATGGGGTGGCTTTGCATGAAAGATCTCATGGTGTGTGAGTGACAACCCTTTTTTAATGGTGGAGATGACAATTGTTTCTCAGTGAAATTATACAACTCCAAAAATTTGTTGTGTTGTCTTGCCTCTCAACCTCGAAAGTGTCAGAGATCAAATGGAAATTAGAATGTGAACACCCACCCCTTCCTCTCCCAACCCCCCCAAAATTTGGAATCGTGGGGATGCTCTCCAAACTGATGGTGAATCCCTCTAAAAGAAATCGTAGAATGACCCTCTCAAAACCTGTTGAATGTCCTCTCAAAACCTACAAAATTTCCTCCAAAATCGTGCTCTCTAAAATCTCTAAATCCCAACCTGAACGTCTCAAAAAAAAAAAAAAAAACTATAGACCCCTTAAAAATCAATAAACACGTTCTCCATAACACAGACTGATTTGTTTTTATTTTTTATTTTTTTAAATGGTCTGAAAACTCCCAAAATGCAACTATGTCTTCTCTCAAAAACCTCCCAAAAGCTCCCTGTTGGAAATTCTTTCAAAACCACACTTAAAACCCCTCTTTTGGACGCTGCTAAATTTTTTTTAAAAGATCCTCCTAATCCTTTATTCAAATGCTGCTCAAAATCCTTCATTTCCTATAAAGAAACACTACTCAAAATCCTTCGTTTCCTATCACTCAAAATCCTTCCTTTCGTATAAAAAATGCTACTCAAAATCCTTCATTTCCAATAAAAAAATGTTGCTAACACTTTCCTTCCTTTCCTTTCAAATCTAAATATGTTTTTCTCTAGGTTGAAGGTTCCTTTCTTCTTCCCAAAATACAACCTCTTTCTTTTCCAAAACACGTTGAATCCTCAAACCAACCTGATTCCTATCCAAAAATGTATTGAAAAATATCCCCAAACTGTGTTCTGAATATCACAAAAAAGCGTGGCTAAATCATTCTAAAAAAAAAAACTATAATTTTTTTCTCCCCTAAAAGTGTCCATATACACTCCCTTAACTAGCCTAATTCCTTTCCATGATCATTCCATTTCCAAAACAAAAAATAAGTAGATAAAGAAATAAAAAAAAAAAAAACAAAGGCATTTTAGATAAAGAGGTAAAAAGCATGCACATGTCATGCAATTACGACATGTCATGCACATGACATGCAATGCCATTGATTGATCTTCTCTGTTGTCCAAAATACTAAGCCTTTTTATGTAGCAACTCTAATAAAGAAAAACTAGAGAAAGAGTCACTACGACTTTTGTAGTACTTTGGGTATCATTCTCAAGGATTAGCTTATGGAATTTGTCAATACTATGATAAATGAATCACTTTTATTTGAATCCTAAAGTGAAAAATAATATCTGAATGATATGAAACTAAGCAAGAGAACTAAATTAACAAAAAAATGAATATTGATTTTTAATTCAATTGATTCTAATATGGGGTTTTCCACAATCCAACTTAAAGTATAAAAATAAAGAAAATAAGGGTTTCTTAAGTAGAGTGATCTTAAGGTTTTGGTATCTTTGGTCGTTTGCAATCAACTTGAGCTCTATAACTCAAAATTGCATCTAAAACCTAAATTTTTCCTTTTAAAAAAAATTTCCTAAAACCATCAAATTAATGAGATTGATTATTGGTTTAAGAATTAGTTTTTTAACCCTTCTTATTCCTTATAGCTTTGTTTTGGAGCAAGTAACGATAAGAAAGACCAGGATAACTAATGATCAAGAGTTACCAAGAATTACTAGTATTGGGTGATAACCTACCATATTATTCCATAAACTAAATCACAATGATATGATAAAAAATTGATAAATTGTAACCCAACCAATAATTGATCTCATTGTTATAACAATTTACCCATTGTTACTATGAGTTTCTAACTCTTAGGTTTTCATGCTTAAAGCCCCAAAGATGGCTTTTTAGCCTCTTATGAGGGTAATGTCACATTCACAATCCATTATAAGATAAAAATCTATAATTAAAATCATGAAATTAAAAACAATATATTCAATAAATAAGAAAAGAAACAAACTGAAGTTCTCGCCTTCTTCCCCACAAAAATGTCAAACTCCCTAGAAGATGGTCCAAGATGACTAAACCTTAGAACTAAGAGAGTTTATATAGTATCATTAATGACCTAACACATGACACACTCTCATTAGCCACTTATTACAAGGAAAAGTCATAAACAATCTAAAAAGCTTCAAAAATTAGGAGTTCTAAATGAGTATAAGGCATTTCGAATTGGGTGAAGGCATTTGGAACTCATTTCGACATATCTTGGGGCTCAAACTCGATTACCAATGACTGAGTTCAAAATTGGGGTGAGTCTTAAGTCAATTTTGAACTCATAAGTGGAAGGAGGTCCAATTCAAAATGTAGGGGCTAAGTTCAAAATGCACAGTGAATTTCAAACTCAACATCCTTCTCTGACCAATTTGGTTCAAACATGCATAACTTCCTCGTTTTAGCTCTAATTTGCACACCATTTGATGCAACGAATTCCTAACTTTTAGATATTCGAAATGATATTGTTGATAATATACTTTAAGAAGTACTTTAAAATTTTCAAAGTTAAAGAATATGTTGCCACCAGATTTTGAGTTCTAAATTTCCATGCAACTTGATGAATTTGCTTCATACCTCATTTTCCATGTTTGTCTACCTTCTTTCTTACTTAATAATGGTCATTACTCAAATCCCAAACTCATGACATCCTCGTCTTGCATTTTCCCAAATGCCATGGATCTTGACTCGCTCAATTCCTCATTTAACCCTTTGATATTTCAAAATCTAAAATGTTTTCAACTTGTGCCCTTTTATTCCCTTAAACCTAAGACATATCTCCAAATAAAATTTAAACTCAGGGCTAGGGCCTTAGCATCAATTTGGGTTAATTCAAATGATTTGAGTGTCTTGTAGTGCATAAATCATATTGAATATATGTTATTAGAGCACATATTTGGGCTCCAATCAACCATGCAAAAACCATGGAAACCATGCAAATGCAAATGCCATGGAAGTTCTATGCGAGTCATGCAAACTATGCAAATACCAAACAAGAAAAAAACCTAAAGAAGACTTAGGTGGGCTCAAGCAAGCCTAGATGGTCCAGGGTGTGCCTAGATCAACTAAGGCATGCCTAAGAGGTCCAAGACATACCTAAGAGGGTCAAGGCATGCCTAGGTGAGCCAGGGTTTGCCTAGGTGGGCTAGAGTATGCCTAGGTGGGCCAGGGTATGCCTATATGGACCAAGGTGCACCTAAGAGGGCCAAGGTATGACTAAATGGATCAGTGTGTGCCTAAATGGGCTAAATGTGCCTAGATGGGACAAAGTGTGCCTAAGAGAGCCAAGGTATGCCTAAATGGACTAGGGTGTGCCTAAATGGGCTAAATGTGTCTAAATGGGCCATGGTCTGCCTAAATAGGCCAAATGTGTCTAAATGGGCTAGATGTGCCTAGATGGGTCAAATGTGCCTAAATGAGCCAAATGTGCCTAAATGAGCCAAATGTGCCTAGATGAGCCAAAGTTAGATATAATTGTCTCATTGCTATCCTTTTGGTGTATTGACATTGATTTGAGCATTCGGTCCATGTCTCTTACATTGTACATGACTTGGGTGTATTAAAAGTTGTATAGGAAATACAAGTCATGGGTTCCTTATAAGTAGATAAGTTATCCACAGTTGGTTCATGGATTTGGGCAAGCCAGTAGACTGTAGTGCACTACCTCTTAACAGGAGGGATGACTTGTCTTGGTTGTTAGGATGCATTTCTCATGGTGAGTGCATTAGTGTATGTGATGCACATTGAATAAGACCTACGATGAATCATGACATAAGGTTATTAATAGTCATGACTCACCAAGCTACTATACTGCGTGCACTCTCAATCTTGAGAGGATATTAAGTTTATGCCAAAATCAATAAGAGACTTTGACTTATGGGTGAGACCCTAAAATGGTCATATATCTTTATGGATTGGGTCCCTATTGATGAAGGTTGTTCACTACATGTATTCTCAATAAACATGCCATGATATCTCATGGGATTGAGATAGTGTGCGTCATTGGATGATCTAAAGGACATGTGATCATGAAATTTGTGGCCATAATAATTCCTTTAATTGAATTTGACATATGCTCTTTTGAATTAGGATATGTCAGTTGATCACATAATAAATGAGATCTATAACTCAAGGATTTGAGAAGTGATCTTGATAGGTGATAGCACTAGCTTGTTAGATTACAAACACTAGTTCATGAGGAGTTTGCATGCAATGGATAGTGGGTCACATACTAAAGCTTTGTCTCATTGTTATTTACATAAGGTACTGGAGTGCAATTGATTCTCTTTAGTGGAATGTTGAATCAACTTTAGAATTGAATTATGAGAGAGCCAATACTCCCATGGATCCAAATGGTCCATACTTTGAGCTCATAGACCATGATAACACAGTTTATGAGGGTTAGATTGGCTCTAGGTTCATTCTTATGCATAAGCGTGTTTTGGTAATTATGCAAAGTTGCATAGGGGATAATGAACAAGTCTCTAGATTGAGATAATTGATTATTTAGATGACCCTATGTGGTTAATTGATCAATTAAGACCCATTTTAGGCTAGATTAAGTGACCCAAGTGTTGATGGGCTTAAGTCACTTAAGTCTAATGGGCAACCTTATAAATACCCCTTATGGGTTAGGGTTTCTTAATTACTTTAGTTGGTCATCTTTTACCTCCAAAAAGAGAAAGAGAGAGTCAAGGTTTTCACCCTTCCAAAGCCTACACTTTGGAGTGTCAAGATTGTGGTTCAAGTCATCGGGAGGAAGATCTTGGGTATACAAGACCTCCAGACTATTTAGACATGTTCTTCACAACAATGAATTGATTTTGGAACATCCATGTCTAGGTATGTGGTTCATATCTCTAGATCTATAGTTAATAATAGTTTTTATAGTCATTTTATTTCGTTGTGATAGATTTAGAGATGCTTAGAGATAGATGCATGCACCCTATGAGATCCAGGGTATGGGATTGGAGTAATTTAGGGTTCCCAACTAGGGTGTGCCCAGATAGGCTAGGGCATACCTAGATGGGCCAAGGCATGCCTAGATGGGCTAGATTTGCCAAGATGGGTCAAGGTATATCTAAATGGGCTAGGTATGCCTAAATGGGTCAGGGTGTGCCTAGATGGGTTAGGGTGTGTCTAAAGGGGTCAAAGTATGCCTAAATGGGCCAAGGTGTGCCTAAGAAGGTCAAGGTATTCCTAAATGGACTATGGTGTGTCTAAATGATCCAAATGTGTCTAGATGGGCCAAAGTGTGCCTAAGAGGGCTAAGGTATGCCTAAATGGACTAGGGTGTGCCTAAATGGGCCAAATGTGCCTCAATGGGCCAAAGCATATCTAAATGGACCAAGGTGTGCCTATATGGGCTGGATGCCCCTAAATGAGTCAGGGTGTGTCTAGATGGGTTAAAGTGTGTCTAAATGGGTCAGATGTGCCTAAATGAGTCAAAGCGTGCCTAGATGAGGTAGGGTGTGTCTAAATGGGTCAAGGCTTGCTTAGATGGGCCAAGGTGTGATTAAAAGCGCGAAGGTATGCCTAAATGGACCTGTGCCTAAATGGGTCGAATGTGCTTAGATGGGCCAAATGTGCTTAGATGGGCCAAGGTGTGCCTAAGGGATCTAGGGTGATAAAAAATATGCCTAAGTGATCTAGGGTGGTTAGAAAAGTGCCTAAGTGACTTAGGGTGATTAGAAAAGTGTCTAAGTGACCTAAGGTGATTAGAAAAGTGTTTTAGTAACCTAAGGTGATAAAAAAAAGTGCTTAAGTGACTTAGGGTGATTAGAATAGTGTTTCAGTGTGTTGTTCTAAAGGTTTAAAGGAGCTATCCTAAAAAGAAAAAAAAAATGAAAATCCTAAATCTAACCTAGGGTGACAAAAAAAAAAAGTGCTTAAGTGACTTAAGGTGATCAGAATAGTGTTTTAAGTGTGTTGTCCTAAATGTTTAAAGGAGCTATCTTAAAAATAAATAATAAAAAAATGAAAATCCTAAATCTAACTCGGGGTTGCCAAAGGTCACAATAAGAGGTCAGATAAATCCCTCAACCAGAGTCTCCAAGGTGGTTAAAAAAGGTAAGTTGTATGAGTAGCAATGGACCACCGAGGAACTATTGTGAAGTATTGAAAGAATACTTAGTATGACATGTGCTAAGGGATAAAATGGAGGGTCTACACACTCTCTCCTTTGCTTGATTGTTGTGCTTTGAGTTTGGTTTTTGGTTTTTCGATGCACATGACATATATATTCATTATCGATTTATTAATTTTATTAATATGTCTTGTTTTTTTTGTTATGATCTCTTAGTAAGTCAATTACCTTAGTTCCCTCCACTTGTTTAGTAGATACTTTTTTAGAACTTAGAGGGGTGCTACCCTATGATACCTTCCTAATAAGTAACCTAATTCCCAAATCTAGACTCGATTTTCACACACTTTACTTTTCCTTAAATGTAATATGATTGTTATATTTTTAGATGAAATGTACTATAGGTTAGTCCTAGATGTTAATTAATAAGCATTATAAAAATACTTAAATTAAACACTCATAAGCAACCATATCTTCTATAATCATTTGGAATAATGTGATATCATAACTCAGAGGTGATGCATTTTATGCTACTTCTAATTATATCTATCCCTTATAGCTCATCAGCCAAATGAGTGTCAACAAAATGACAATATTGTCTCTATCCCTTATATCTCCTTTTTTTTTTTTTCAAATAATAAATATTTATATTTCATAGCTAGAGACAAAAATGACAATACTCAATTATGTCATCTACAATAGGAAAAGTAAGGAAACAATAAAGTAGTGTAACAACTTGAAAAGCCAAATTAACATAACCAATATTAGTTACCCATGAAACATAAGTAGGTATTGAGTTTCATATATAATATAACAAGCTAAAATTATAGGATATCCAAGTTCAACAACACACAAATAGATAGATGAAGATATTGGTTTATGCATCTGATGATGTGATCATGTGGGGATCGTTAAAGGACGAAATCCATGATGGAGACTAGCTTCCCATATTTTCTCAATGTTGAACATTGTGGTACCACAGTCGTGCACATTCCATCCTTCTAATGCATGAATTACCCCAGCTACACACGATGCACTCATCGCCCTTCTCGGCAACCAATTCTATCACATATTTACATTACAAAAAATTTCATAACCCAAATGAATAATATAAGTAATCCAGTTTATAGTGTATGATGATTGGTAGGTGGTGGAGTTAATGCCTTGAAAGTTTCTTTGAAAGATGTTCTCTTCATGTGACCCATTGCAAGAGGGAAAAAGAAATGAAGTTTAGAAGAAAACATTGGTAGAGAGATGTTTAAAATTTCTTATGCAAGAAAAAGAAATATAGTTGATAATAAATTTCATCGTTATAGAAAAAAGAAGATTTCTTATTGAGAGAAAATGTTCATTACCCTTCACATTTTTTTCCTCAACTTCTTTTTAATAAATAAATGATTTTCATGAAATATAAGATGTATATGCACCATTGAGGTCTCCGAATGAGAGAACAAACAAACATTAAGGGCCTATTTCACAATTATTTTCGAGAACAATTTTTTATTCTCCATAACAAAAAAGCAAAAAGATATATTTGATAACAAAAAACATAGTGTTTTTAGATAATATTTTTTAATTATTTTTTATTGTTTTGTACTTGTTTTCTTAGAATCGTTTTAAAAAAGAATTATATAAGTATGTAGAATACTTAAAAATAAAATACTAAACGTAAAAATTATTTTTAAAACATGTTGAAAAATATTAAAAATAGGTTAAACATTTTAGGTTTTCAAACAAATTTTTATTTTATAAAATATTAGAGAATGTTTTTCAAAAACTGTTATAAAAAATTGTTTTTCAAAATTGTTTTCGAAGATAGTTATGATCCAAATTTACTAACCTCACAAGAGTCTATGTTCTGAAAAGACTTGGGAGACATCATTGCTGGTGTAGTGTGGTAAAGGCAGTCTTTGCGCAACCTCTTTGGAGGGAATTGAGAAAAGGGAATGAATAATGTTCCTTTCGATGCTTTCATTTGTTCTTCTTTGGTCAATCCATCTCCAACCAGCCATATCTTCAAAATAAATAAATAAAATTAAGTTGACGATGAATAAAAAAGTAACAGAAATAATTAAGAGTAGTAGCAGATGAAAATGAATCAAGTGTAGAGGGTTTAAAATAGTTGCTAAATGATAAATTGTACCTTTTCAGTAAAGCTTTTAGAAAGTAGTAATTTACTTTCACGCTCAACATTCTTCAGCTTTGTGTTGAGTTGCTCATACTCATCCTCATGTGACGTGGCTACCTGAGATTCATTGTATGAAAAATCAAAACCAAGATTGGACAATGCTTGTTTTAGACTCCCCGATTTGTCAATGCTAAGGCATTTTTTCACAAATCTCGAAGTTAATTTTTTATTTTATTATTATAAAAATTAATAATGCTTGTTAATTATACATACCTGGATACCCATTTGGCATAAAGCAGAAGCAATAGAATAAGCAACCTTGGTGAGGTTGCCTCTGAAAAGCACTTGAGTTGTTCCTTTGGGAATGCTGTTTAGAACAACAGCTACTACTAAGCTACTCCCGTCCACCACCTTGATTTTGAGCTTAGGATTTCTATGGATATAAAGCTCACCATAACCATTAAGCTCATCGCCCTGCAAAATTTATGTTTAGTGCTGGACTATTTTATCTTATTGTTTCTAAAATATGGTCAAAATAATTCAAAATTTCAGAATGTAAAAATTTTTTAGAAGTCAATTGAAGGCCAAAAAATGGTGTGTCCATGCAAGCATGAGGTAGAGATATCGAACATGGAGGTAAATTGCCTTTCTTTTTTCCCTTCAAAATGATGCATAAGAGCAATAACTCAAAACTTTAATGCCTCTTTCGTTTGCTCTGAGTATGGCTTCTTCAATCAAACTATGAGTGGATTCATTTCTCAATTTCAGGAGATACTACAGTAAGAGGATGGAAAAGGAACAAAGAGTAAATAATATACTGAAATATGATTAAATAAAAAACAAAAGTATAACAAGTTAATGATAAAATGTTGCTTACTTGTATCTTGAATTTTGGTACGACCCACGTTTGGACATTGACTTTGTTGAATTGATTCCTCTCAAGAATAAACGTACGACCATAGGTCCATGTTAACATTATAGAACAACATGTCACTGGCCACATTGCCCATACATACCATTTGTATGTGTAAGGTTTGGAGGCTAAGGAGGCGAATCCTAACCTCAGATGATAGATGGACTGTGGCGTTACAAGATGTGTCAAATGAACCACATGGGGCAATTCTTCAGGTCTTATAAGTGATTTTTCATATAAGGCATCTGAAGATTTATCCATCGTACCATAGATGTAATCATAGATGGGCATGAAAAGTGAGTAATTGGTCCTGAATTGAGTGTGATGTAGAGAGTGATACCTGAGATGTCAAGCAGTCAATCATTTCTTCACGTAGATTTCAAATTGGAAAGTAGACTATATATTTTCCTTTTATCTTGTCTAATCCGGTTGTAATGAGATGAGCCACATAAAAGGTAGAGATACAAGAATACATTCTAAAAACCATAAAAAAATAAATAAATAAATAAAGGAGATAATCATGTTTTACCCTTATGGGATTAGGCTTTTATTTAAAATTTGGTGGGCAACTTATGGGATTCCGAACTTAGAGCTTAAGTGGTAAATAATAATAATAATAATAATAATAATAATATATTTTCATTTCTATCTTTTCTTAGCCAGTTATAATGTAATGAGTCATATAAAAACATTTACAAATAAATCGATTATGTGAAGTGAATTAATAGGAATTAGATACAAGGATACAAATTGTGGGCGTTTTAATTTTTAGAGTACGTAAAAAAGATCATTGCAGTATTCTCTCTCTCTCAACACAGAAAACTATGTAAAAAGGAATTGGGAGACTTACGAGGGGGTATACATGAGGTACTTAAGAGGTGGAAAAATGGAGAATAGCATCTTAGGGATCAGCTCGAAATTGCAGTGTCCCATGTTGTTCATGAAATCAATATAAGAAATATAACCAAAGAGGGCTGCAATGGAGCTCTTTCTCATGAAAATTCCTGCTAACAGTGGTATTAAAAACAGTAGAAAATATGCTAGGTGTTCAGCAAAAGGATGGATGACAGCTGCCATGGAAACAACGATACGTCATATTCTAATGTAGGTAGTGGTTAATTAGTAAGGGATCAAAGAGTAAATGATCAATTCATACAGGTGATGGGCTCTGTGACAATCGAGGAATGGTGATGAGAATGATAGCGTGAGTAAAGATAATGATGATGCAATGCTCTGTGTAACCAGTAGTATAGGAATTCAACAGGCCCCATATGAAGAAGAATTGTAAGAAGTACACCATCTGTTCTCCATAAGGGCATGTGAGCAACCCCAGGAAGTATCATGTAAACCACGTAGAATAGGATCCCATTCAACAATATTTGGTCATCCCTGCAAACAAAACACCACAAGAAAATGTGAATATTCATGCATGAAGGTAATCAGCCTGTGTGTGTGAGAGTGAGTTTCTGACAGACCAGTTGCTTTCCCTGTCAACTTGCTCGAATTCAATACTCTTATCAACGATCCTATTGTTGCCCTTAGCTGTTCGGTATCGAGCAAGAGAAATCCAAATCTGGTTGTGAAGTGTCCTCCATAACAGAAATGGGAAAAATAGAACGTAAACAGGGTCCCTCTCCTTCCCATCTTTGATTATTAATGTGTATATGCTATGAACTACCCATGGAGCCAATATCACATACTGAAACAACGAATAAAAGTAAAATAAAGGAGTAAAACAAAAATAAAATAAACATTGAAGAGAAGGCAAGATTGTAGAGCAATCAAAGTGTGGCAAATCAGATGATAATAGTGTACCTTGACGCTTCCAAGAGACTTCCAAGGCCAGTCAGTGAGGATACCTGGTTTGGAAGCCATATACACTTCTATAATGTTACTTGCTTAATTTAGTTTGCCGTCTACAAAATTGGAGGGCTATATATACTGATTCTCTCTGGTGAATTTAAGCAGCCATTAGTGCAGGCCTGAAACCCTTAGAAGGATACGATCAGCAAGTTGTTTGTGACCTTCACTTTCAAGGATAAAAGGAGCTTGTACAAAAACTATTTTTTACTTTTAATAAGACTTGAATTAAATTTAACTAGTCTTATATAAAGTGAATTAATAAATTTTTTAAAACATCAAAATAGGAAAATAATTTTTCAAAGCATGCAACTGATTCAAATAATTTTATTTTATTTTAAAAAAAAAAACTGTTCTCACAAAACAAGTTTTCAAAGGGTCTTGTTCTTAAAAAATGTTTATTTATTTATTTTGGTTCTTCACCTCAAACAATTTTCACAAGCAAGCCTCTAAAAATCTGTAGAAAATCTCGGCAAACAGGCCCTTATCTTCCCTATTTCTTATCCTAGTTTGGTGAAAAAAGCAGATTAATAACGGGCCTTATTTCTCAAATCTCAACTCTTGTGTGAGAATAATAAATGCAGAATTCAAAACCTTCCACTGTTCCAACCATCCTAGGGCGAGGTGGGTACACTTATAATCAATACTTAGTGTGCTATGTTATTTTTGCTGCCCACTTTTTCAGGTTTGCATTTGGATACTGTTGACAGCACCTTTCAAATATTATCAAGCTGCTCTAGCTGGCTATGACAAAGTGGAAGACATGGGATGTTGTGCAGAAAAGGCCAATATAAATAAATAAAAGGGAAAGCTATGGGATCATACACCAATTAGAAAAAACAATATTTTAAGATATCCATATTTATTCTCTCTTGGGAATAGATCGTACAAATGGTATTTTGATCGTATAGTAAGGCATTTTCAAGGGTTGATTACATAAATATTTTCATTATAAATAAAAGAGTGAGGATTGGGCAAATGATAAAGGTTGATTACGTAAATATTTTCATCATAAATGAAATGGTGGAAGACCACTCAAAAGTGATGAATATTACAAAGGTAATCATGGAGAGCCAAGAAAAATTATAAAAGAAGAAAAAAAAAATCTTCTTTTTCTTTTGAATAACAATTGTAAATATTTTTTTATTTTCATGCAACAATTTCTAGGAAAAAATTAGAGAAAAAAAAAACACTGATTTTATGTGGTTCAGCATAATGTCTACGTCCATGGGAATAAAGAAGAAGACTTTCACTATATGTCAAATTATGGTTATATAAAAGGGTATTTATACTAACCCTTAGGTAATGAAATTTAAAAAATAACCCTGAATCGTATCGTAGGGGAGCGTTGCCACCCCACACCCCCCCAACCTATTGTTTGCCCTTAATAATATAAATACAAGTTTGAATGACAATACTAGTATTTGCCCATTTTTCTCCATATATATTTTTCCCTCAATATGAGCCACATACTACAATAATATTGATTAATTTCCTTCTTACAACTTCTACATCAATTTGATGTGCCAAGTTTGATTTTATTTTTAAATCATAAGTAAAATGCCCAACAATAGTTCTACGATCTAATCATAGGCTAGATATTTCTACCAAAATAGTTGTCATACCAATTAATGTTACATTAAAAATGTTGACACCTACGAATGCCAAACATTTGGTAGTGGTACCACCATGGACGGACTCTACATTCATTATGGTTACTTGTGGTCCCGTAAACACTTATCATGCTTAGTCGATTTCCAATTAAATACACTCCTTTAAACATTTTTAAATTTTCAAAATTTATATTTCTTCCTTGTATGTAAATTGTACTATGTTTTCAAATGTTTTATATAACTTGAGACATTTGAACGAGATGAATTAATTTTGAATATCAGTTAGTGTCACTGCTCTTAATTTTATTTTTATTTTTATTTTTCTTATCCAATTCTTTGTACTTGCTTAAAAGTTTAAAATGGTTCTGGATTATCGTTTAATAGATTATTTTTCTAAAGATAAAAAATAATTTTTTTGTCATATAGTTTATTATAAAAATACTTGTATATTCAAATACTAAATGATTTTTCTTAAAAGATTTTTTTTTTTTTTAATTGAACACTATCAACAAGAATGTTACAAACTAAAAATATAAAATCATTTTACAATAGATTCATTATATAATTTATTGTAAAAAAAATTGTATATTCAAATAATTAATAAATTATTTTTCTTAAAGCAAAGTTTTTAATTGAAGACTATCAAGAAAAATGTTACAAATTAAAAAAACTTAAAATAAAATCATTCTAAAATGGATTGTATAAACTATGCGAATAATCACTATAAAAAAAGAATCATAATTTTAAAGAACCCAATGGAATTGTAAACTATTTTTTTTTTTTCTTTTTTAATTGAATGTCCTATATGTTCCGCAAATGGATGAATGACAGCTTCCATATAATATAACAATATAATTTATTAATGAAAGAAAAATGTTAAGGTATCACAGTATATATTTAATAAAAAATTATGATGGCTAAATATGTATACAAATGGGACCATTGAACGAGGGAATTAACGAATCGGACCAAAATATAGAAGTACAAATAATAGGAATTAAAAATGTGTACATAAAAAGATTGTGCTTAAAATTTTAATGACATCGAAACATTTTAAATTTATCGACTGAAAAGTTCTATGGGTTTGATACCACCTAGTACATTGAAAAGTTTTACCTCATATTGTTAAATTAAATCATTGGACTTTTAGTCACTAAATTATATTTACCCAACATGCATGGGTGATCTAAATGGCTAAATCCACCCTAAACTTTGGTGTTGTTTGTTTTTTTCCTTAAATATAAATGGAACTTAATTTAATTCTAAATACAACTTAATAGTATTAAGTATTAAATCATTTCTTTTCATAATAAGAGTTGAGTGTGAGGGTTATGGATCAGAAATGTGAATCAACTAACCTTTTAAATTAAGAAAAAAAATCACATATTTTAGTTTTTTCTATTTAATAAATAATATTATTAAATAAGTTAAAAAAAATTAAAAAGAAAAGAAAAAACAGACAATATTAGTTTTTTCTATTCCTATTAGTTGGTCCTCTAGGTTATCTTCCCCAAAAAGAATAAGGAAATTGTTCTGTTTGGATAGTTCAATGATAAGGCATAAGAGAGTAATTCTTTTAGCATAGGAGTCTCAATTTAAAAGGTAAATAATGGATCTAGAAAATCTCATGATAAATAATTTATGATAAGAAGGGTTACCAAAATAACTTTGGAAAGTTTTAGTAATTTAATGAAAATACAAAATATTTTGAAAATACTTTTCTAAATGGACTACTTAATTCAATTTTGAAAATAAATATTTTTGGGAGTTTTTCATTGAGAATATTTTATCCATTAAGGAATTACTAAAATGTTCTATTTTTCTTTTTTTAGTATTTAATGGAATAAATTATTATGAAATTAATTTCCATAGAAATATTTATTAAGTTGGAAAAGTGTAAGGAATAACGAAAGTAAATCTTATGAGGATTTTTTTAATATGAGTAGCAAAAGTTCTTTTCATGAATAAGGTGCTCTCAAGATTATTCAAAATTTCATAAATTGAAAATTTTCTTATTATACAATAGTTTTCAATTTAGAAAATAAATATTTTAGAAATTTTCATTAGAGATAATTTATCATGAAAAGATTATTACCCAAAGGCTTAGTAATTGATGGAAATAAATTTCTTTGAAACATTTCCTTAATAAAATATTTATTAATTGGAATTGTGTATAAAAGGATAATTTTATGAAAATAGATTTTAAAATTTTAAGAGTGGATATTTTATCAAAATTCTTTTTGAAAATTACTTTCATGGAAATTTTAAATTTTTTCACATTCATATTCTCCCATTACACTAGATATCCAATTAGGAAATAAATATTTTTTGAAATATTCAAAATAGATAATTTATTCATCAGATAAATTACTAATGATTTTAAAATGCTCTTATTTAACTCAAAAGATTAAGTGGGAAAGGCCTTAGCAAGCCCACAACCTCTATTTTCAAGTCCATCTTGATTTGAGTTCATCACCATCTCACTAACGGGTTAGGTCCTAGGAATCAAGGGATATGAACTCTCTAGTATGACGATACTAGACATATTTGTAGTAGAAGCAACTACCCCACCGGTAGGGTTCCTTACTCGGTGACATTGATAGTTCAAGGACAATGGTTATGCACTTATCATTGGATATGAAGTGGTTGAATCACCCACAATGGTCTCACTTATATAGTCCATAGACCAAATAAAAGGTATGTTGATCTTTCCTTTAGATACCTTTCATAGTTAAGTTAGGAAAATCAATTTGAGAGGGTCTCTAACTAGTAATAAGGTCATGACCTGCCCATCGTAGGCTTGATTATTATTATACTAGGATATCTTGCAAAAGGATATGTAGTTTGAGAGCACTACATTTTTGCTAAATTGATTACCAAATGTCTTGAATGCTCAATTATGTCATATGCTTGGTTATATTCTTTATTACATATATGATGTTCATTTTATTATCACTCTCTTTCTCACAATAGACCAAGTCCAACTAATCAATTGAACTAATTTTATTTTGGATATAGTAACTAATTGCATAGAAATTAGGTTAGGAGGAGCTAGCTATTCCTTATGAACTAAGCTAGCAAATGGAAAGAATGGCATATCAAGGTGGTATTAGATGGGTCAGAAAACCAAGTGTCTAATACTTGAATCTTTGGATAATGTGTTGCAATAGCAACACATGCTTATTACTAGAGACTTTGATATTCTCTTCCTAGTTTGCAATGATTATTTGGTGATAAGGGTAGGTTAGCTTTGACAAACTACTTTTAAGATTGTTATGAACACCGGTATTCATATGACCTTTGAGACCTTGTCATTTTCCTTCGAGTTGGCTAAGGGGATTCTCAAAGATTATAGGGTGTTCATATGGAATTCAAGGGTTCTTCAGGTTCTTCAACCAAGAAGAAGAACAACAACAACACTAAATAAGGAAAGTTCTAGGGAAGGAATAAGATAGCAAACTCAGGGGCAAGTGATTCTTTTGTGACTTTTTAGGACACTAGAAAAGGAATGTCCAGTTTACCTAAAGGAAAATGGAAAGTATACATCATTTTCTAGTTATTGAATATTTATTGGTGGGTTTCACCATTTATGGTGGATAAGTTCCAAGCTCATTGTATGTAAGTCCTTATAGGAGATTCAACAAAAGTGAGAAGGTTAAATGGTGGGATTATACTTACCTTAGCTTCAAATGCAAGGTTAGTGGGAGGTTATACACTTTTGGTGATGATTACTCTAGGTTTGGATATGTACATAGGAAATTCGACGCCTTGGATACATTCATTGAATTTAAGGCAGGGTCAAATAACCTATTGGGTATGCATACCAACTCACTTTGATTAGATCAAGGTGATATGTCTAGTAACTTTTCTTCTTTTCGTTGGAGCACGAAATTATTCCCAATTTTATGCACCAAGGTTTCAATTGCAAAATGTAGAGGTGGAAAGAAGATATCAAACTTGGATGGACATAGTGAAATCACGAATAAGTTTCTCATCTTATCCTGATTTTTTTTTTTTTGGGATATGTCTTATAGACTATGTAATACATTTTTTTTCTTAAGAGGTATATCAGTTTAGAAGATATCTAAGAGGATTTTTGGGTTATTACCTTTATAATGAGGATCATTAGAAGATATTTATTAATACAAATGTTAGATTTTTTATGAAGACTATATGATAAGGAATAAGGGAAGGAATGATACGGATTGGGGGATATATTAGACGATAGTCTCATATTGCATAGGATACTATGGATCTAGAGGGTTAAAGACATACCATTCCGATGATTTCGAGTACACTAGAGCCTCATCATAGTGAGAGGTTTACATCCCACAGATTATGATGAAGTGATGAGCAGTGTTTGTGCTCACTTAAGACAAAAAGCTATGAAGTAGTTAGAATCTTTGTATTCTAACACAGTTTGCATTCCTGTAGAAGCACCTAAAAGGATAAAACTCATAGGTGTAAGTTGGTCTACTAGAGGAACACATGAGTAGGTGGAAAGCTTGAGTTTTATATGGCTAAGTTTGTAGTTAAAGGTTATAGTTTGAAACTTTGTTTCAACTATGGAAAACCCTTTCAATAGTGGTCATACTCAAATCCATCATATTACTCATATCTATTACAGTGTGTCTCATTTATGAGATATAACAACCAAACATTTCCATACCAAAGGGCCTTGTGTGTACAAAAAGGCATAGGGAAGCGTGGTGGTACTCTAAGATCTTGTAAATAGATAAAAATCTACTCATTAGATACGGTGTAGGGATATTGTCATCCGTTAAGATCTAGGTGTTTACTCAGTTCTAGATAAAAATATAAAGGAATGTACAATATATTCTTGGGGTTAAGGTCTTTTAAGACTATAAGAATAAGAAACTTGCACCATGTCACCTACATTGATGAGCATTTGGTCAAGTACATGATGCAAAACTCTAAGAAGGGTTCGTTACTCTTTAGACTTAGAGTTGTCCTTCTTAAGATCAATGTCCTTGGACATCTGTGGAGAGAGATCACATTAAGGCGGTATCCAATGCCTCTACAATGGATAACCTTAAATATGTGATGCTATGTGCTAGATCAGATATTTTCTTTGTTGTAAGAATAATGAGTGAATATTAGTCAATTTCCTTATTAGAGCTTTGGGCAAATGTCAAACATATACTCTAGTATCTTTGAAGAACGAGGGATTATATGTTTGTGAGTCTTTTTTATGAGTTGGTACTATTTTGTACTGGGAAATTGGACTTTCAGTATGATGAGGACTTCACAGGTCTACTTCTGGGTATGTGTACACTCTAAGTGGTTTTTGTTACTTCTATAGTAATAAAGGAAGCCTTTTGGCTTATGGGTAGTTCCCTTGTCTATATCGTCTAAGGTTCTTTTATGTGATAATAGTGAGATGGTGGCATGGTCTAAAGAACAGAAGTACCACTAAAAGAGGAAATGCATAAAGAGGAAGTGTTACCTTATTATGAGATAGTACAGGGAGGTGATATGACTATGGAGCAAAATCTTTCTATAATACCTAGTTTGTTTTTGGGGCTAGTAGGAGTTTGTTAGGATTGAACCACTAAAAGCAAGACATGATATAACAAAATTAAACCTAACTATTCCATTGCTATCCTTTTGGTGTATTGACATTGATTTGAGCATTCAACCCATGTCTCTTACATTATACATGACTTAAGTGCATTAAAAGTTGCACAAAAGATACAAGTCATGGGTTTCTTGTAAGTAGGTAAGTTGTCCATAGTTGGTTCATGGATCTAGGCAATCCAATAGAGATTGTAGTGCACCACCTTCTAGTTGAAGGGATGACTTATCTTGGTCGTCGTGATGGTTTTCCCATGGTGAGTGCACTAGTGTATGTGATGTGATGTACAGTGGACAAGACCTACGGTGAATCATAATGCAAGGCTATCAATTGTTATGATTCACCAAGCTACTATAGTGCATGAACTCTTAACCTTAAGAGGATATTAAGTCTGTGCCAAAATCAATAGGAGGCTTTGACCTATGGGTAAGACCCTAAAGTCGTCATATATCCCTATGGATTAGGTTACTATTGATGGAAACTGGTAGCAACAGGTATTCTCAATATAGGTAACATGATATCTCATGGGATTGAGACAATGTGTCCCCTTGGGTGATTCAAATGACATGTGATCTTGAAATTTGTGGACATAGTAATTCCTTCAATGGAATTTGACATATTCTCCTTCAAGTTAGAGTATGTCAGTTGATCACATAATAAGTAGGATATTTAACTCAAGGTTTTGAGAGATAATCTTAATAGGTGATAATTCTACCTTGTTATATTACAAACACTAATTCATGGGAAGTTTTCATGTAGTGGATAATAGGTCACAAACCCGAGCTTCATCTCATTGTTATTTACATAGGGTATTGGAGTGTAGTTGATTCTCTTTAATGGAATGTTGAATCAAATTTAGAATTAGATTATGAGGGAGCCAATACTCCTATGGGTATTAGTGGTCCTCGGTCTAAGACCATATACCATGATGACATGGTTTATGAGGGTTAAATTGACTCTAGGTTCATTTTTGTGCATAAGGGTATTTTGGTAATTATGCAATGGTGCATAGGGGATAATGAATAAGGTCTCTGGATTGGGCTAATTGATTAATTAAATGACCCTATGTGGTTAATTAATCAATTATGACCTATTTTGAGCTAGACTAAGTGGCACAAGCCTTAATGGGCTCAAGTCATTTAAGCCCTACAGACAACCCTATAAATATCACCTTATGGGTTAGGGTTTCTTAATGACTTTTAGTTAGTCATCTTTCATTTCGAGAGAGATAGAGAGAGAGCCAAAGCTTCATCCCTTCCATTGCCCACACTTTGGAGTGTCAAAATCATGGTTCGAGTCATAGGGTGGAAGATCTCGAGTGTACGAGACCTCCGAACTCTTCAGGCTTTTTCTTCATTGGATGGATTTTGATCAAGAAACATCCAGATCATAAGTATGAATACGTATCTCTAGATCGTTATCCTAATAGGGTTTTTATATACATATGTTTTAGCTTTGATAAATTTAGAGATGCTTAGAGATAAATGCATGCACCTTACGAGATCCAAGGCATGGGAAGAGTGTAATTTTGGGTAATGATGAAAATATCGATAATTACAGATATATTGGTACTTCGCTTTTATGGATATATCGGAAAAATATCGATGGATACTTTGACACAAAAAATTAGTGGACCAAAAATTAATAAAAAATCATGAATATATATATATATATATATATAACTCTTAAAAATTTAATTAGAAGTATAATAGACACTTTAAAGTTGTTTTATTAAAGAAATTAATGCATACATAATATAATTTATAATATTTAACAATAATGTTAATAACTTAAAAACATATTTTATATACATCTATCTAATTTGGATATATTCAATGACAAAAAAGAAATGATAATACATGTATAATTATTTTTTTATTAAAATATTGATAATTTTATTTATTAATTTATATTTATTTTATATTTAGTTATTATACAAAAGATATGATAATTAAAATTAATTTATTTATAATAATTTGATTATAATTAATTTATGATATCTATATAAAAAAAAAATTAATTTATAAACCTATAATTTTTAATATGTATTTGTATATATACCACATATAATAATTTTAATGGTATATAATAAATATATGTCAATTAAATAATAAATAAATGTAAAGTCCTCGGTTCAAAACCCTCCATCACACTAAAATTTAATTTTCCTCAAAATTGAAAGGCATTTTGTGACACACTGAAGTACTGGTGGGAGACTGTGACCTGGGGCCACAAGCGCTTGTGACGCGCGCGCGTGAGGTGCTGGCTTGATGGGAGATTGTGACTTAGGGCCCACATGGCTGACAACATGAAACGTGCGGCGGTGAGAGACTGTGACCTGGGGCCACAAACCAGTTTTTCGCCATTTTTCCCAAAAAAAAATCGTCCAAAAATCAACAATTTATATCCGAAATTTATGTGAAAATACGTGGCCAGTACCAATAAAATGAAAAAAATTGACGATTTATCATATATCTCGGATATATTGGCGATTTTTTTATGATTTTTCTACTTCTCAATATATCACCCTAAAATATAATATATTGATGATATATCATCAATTTATCGCAATATTTTCGTCGCTGATCTGGTTCCCAGCAAAGTTCTTCTCTTCCCGCCACCATCCCCTATTCCTGATGCTTAGTTTCTTGCTTGGCTATTTGTTTTTGTTTTGATCTATATATATGCTCTTTATTTTCACATCTTTGTATCGAAAACATGTGATTATATACAGATATATTTTGGATTCCCTATGTTTCTTTCTTGCTTGCCTTACTTTGCCCATTGTGTGACAAAAAAAAAAAAAAAAATGGAGGATATTAATTGTTTATCAAGGAATAACAAAATATATAAGGGGAGAATATTAATTATTTATTAAGAAGTAACAAAATATATAGTGGGGTATGGGAAAATTTGTTTTGACGAGGAGTCCTGTTTAATTTCACGATATTGGGGGAAGTTGAGATATTGGAGGAAACTAAATTTGAGTTATTAAGGGACAACCAAATTTTTACTTGGTTACATATTTGAATGGTTCGAGAAAGACACCTGACATGGATGTTTCATATGATTTATATATTAGTGATCTTTTGACACTTGACACGTGTTTCTTGAGATAATTTTTTTAGAGTTTGTTCCAACCTTTTTGAACTAATCTATATAGTAAAAGCTTGTTCTCATGGTCCTCATTATGTACATTTTGGTTGGTGAAAGCACCTTATGCATTCCTCTTGATCAATTGCTACTTACAAAGCTTCTCCTAACTTTGGTTGATTTGCATGTAATAAAGTCTATTTTTCTTTGAATTTGCACATTGATTTCCTTACAGTTTTGTTTTGCTTCCTCAACAATATTTAAAGCATTGATCGTATTTACTCACTACCTTGTTTTGCTTCCTCGATTATATTTTATCCCACATAATGCTTTACCTTTAGTATAGTTGTTTTTATTTGTGCAGGTAATGGGATTGAGATATAAGTACTACAAGTTGATGTATTGCCTTTCCTTGATCATTTTTTAGATAAGCGTATTTGAATGTTATGTAAACTCTATCATGAGAGTTTGGGAGGGTTTATGTAGTGATGTTTTATCACAAAATTATCAAAGAAAGAGATTGATAGGACAATGATTCTTCATTATAAGTTAGTAATTTTATTCCAATTATCTTCTAGCTTAAGAAACTATTTAGATAATGACTTACTCTCCATTGAAGATTCAAGATTGTCGTTCATTTAATAAAAAAGTCACAAGTATGTTAGGTTCCTTGTAGTATATTATCTTTAGTTGGAGACTTTTATGACCCCTACTAAAGCTTTATCATCCTATCTTAGGTTTTTTTTTTTTTGTAGTATATTGATAATCATAACACAAATTATATGTATTTTTTCAAACAAATAATCGTATTTTGCTTGATTTGACATCCAAAATTTTCTATTTTTTTTTTTTTTAAAAAAAATTAGTTGTGTAAAGAGGCAAAATTAACGTATTTGCCTCAAACCAATTTTGATTCCGTAAATTCTAGTATTAATTTACTCTACTTTTGAGTTTTAAGCCATCATTAAAAATTATCATACTTGCCAACACAATTAGTTTTATTTGATTTGAAATCCATTTGGTTAATAAGAAAAATCAAGTTAAGAGAAATTCATTATAATTTAGGTGCAAGTACATAACACTTAGATTGCGCTACCTTTTATTTATATATTTACTACCCCTTGTTTAAACATGTACTATTCAAACATGTATTATTTCAACCATTGAGCAAAGACTTGTAGATCCCCTTAATGGATTTCCTAACATCCACAATTTTTTTTTTTCACTAAACAAAGGACCTTCAAATTAAATGGTACTTGATGCTCTGGATTTTTTAACGAGTCCAATACTTTCTAAAAACTCGAGTAATCATTCTTTATTAGTTTTCACTTTCCAACTTTATTAGATTTTCTATTCTACTTTTAATAGAGTTTTTTATACTTATAAAGAAAATACTAATTTTCATAACCCTAGAAAAAGGGCCATTAAAAGAAAAACTTATTTTTATCATTACTTTCATCATTGATCTAAACTCTCAAAATCAAATATTTTGATATAAATATTTTAGAAGCTCTTTCAAGAAGGAAAGCTAAAGATGAGAATTTGAGTCATCAAACGTCAATTGAGGTGATCCATTAAGGAGTAAGGAATTAGTATACTACATCACAAAGACGAAGTATGTTGGTTTCATTTGATACAAGACTTGTAGGAAGAAGTTTCCAGACTAGCTAAACTTGTGTACAATCCTTTTAGATTTAATACATTTTAGTTGCAATTGACAGACCCAAGATTTTTGCCTGAGGTTGATACATTCGTTATAGGTGATTTTCTATGTATATATGATGTACTTGTATTGATTGAATATTTAATAAATTATCAAAAATAAAATTTATAACTCATAGGGAAAATCAAAATCAATAATAATTGAGTCTATTAATAAATTATAAAGTTAACTTAAAGAGTAAATAATATACTAAAGTATGATTAAATAAAAAATAAAGGGATAACAAGTTAACAATAAGATGTTGTTTACTTGCATCTTGAATTTTGGTACGACCCTTGGACATTGACTTTGTTGAATTGATTCCTCTCAAGAATAATCGTACGACCATAGGTCCATGTTAACATTATAGAATATGTCACTGGTCACATTGGCCATACGTACCATTTGGATGTGTAAGGTTTGGAGGCTAAGGAGGCAAATCCTAGCCTCAGATGATAGATGGACTGTGGCGTTACTAGATGTGTCAAATGAAACACATGGGGCAATTCTTCAGGCCTTTTAAGTGATTTTTCATATAACACATCCACCGTACCTCTTATAATGACATGAGCCACATAAAATTGTGTCTGAATAAGATGATGTGTAGATAATAAATAAAAAGGTAGAGATACAAGAATAAATTCTGATCTTTCTCTCTAAACACGGAAAACTATGTAAAAAGGAATTGAGAAACTTACGAGGGGGTATACATACGGTACTTAAGAGGGGGAAAATGGAAAATAACATCTTAGGGATCAGCTCCAAATTACAGTGTCCCATGTTGTTCATGAAATCAATATAAGAAATATAACCAAAGATTGTTGTAATGGAGCTCTTTCCCATGAAAATTCCTGCTACCATTGGTATTGAAAACAATAGAAAATATGCTAGGTGTTTAGCACAAGGATGGATGGCAGCTGCCATGGAAACAACGATACGTCATATTCTAATGTAGATAGTGGTTAATTAGTAACAGATCAAAGAGTAAATGATCAATTCAGCTAACGGGCTCTGTGACAATCGAGGAATGGTGATGAGAATGATAGCGTGAGTAAAGATAATGATGGTGCAGTGCTCTGTGCAACCAGTAGTATAGGAACTCAACAAGCCCCATATGAAGAAGAATTGTAAGAAGTACACCATCTGTTCTCCATAAGGGCATGTGAGCAGCCCCAGGAAGCATCATGTAACCTACGTAGAATAGGATCCTATTCAACAATATTTGGTCATCCCTGCAAACAAAACACCACAAGAAAATGTGAATATTCATGCATGCAGGTCATTAGCCTATGTATGTGAGAGTGAGTTTCTGATAGACCAGTTGCTTTCCCTATCAACTTGCTCGAATTCGTTACTCTTATCAATGATCCTATTGTTGCCTTTAGCTGTCCGGTATCCAGATAGAGAAATCCAAATCTGGTTGTGAAGTGTCCCCCATAACAGAAATAGGAAAAGTAGAACGTAAACAGGGTCTCTTTCCTTCCCATCTTTGATTATTAATGAGTATATGCTATGAACCACCCATGGAGCCAATATCAGATACTGAAACAACAAATAAAAGTAACATAAGTAGTAAAACAAAAATAAAATAAACATAGAAGAGTAGGCAAGATTGTAAAGCAATCACACTGTGATATTTTATAGGTTCTGTAGACACATTTTAAAGCTATGAGGGTCTCTTTAGGCCCAGAGCGGACAATGTCTATACAGTTGGGTGCGGGTCATTACAAATATAGTATATAAAATAGTTGGTGCATAATTTTTTATTAAAATTTAAGAAATGAAACATAATTTGATTGGTTGAAATGAATATTGTTATTAAATTGTGAACACTTATAAAGTATTTACATTTACATCATAATTAAGATACTGAAAATTGATTGTTTTTTCTCATTCATGAAATAACTCATGCCCCTTTCTTCCTATTGAATCCTAATTCCTAGCATATTTATAGATAAAAATTTCCTTATAAGCATTCCTTGTCAATTTCCTTCTTGTTTCTCAATCTATTTACATAAATTCCCTTTGTTTTCAAAACTATATTTTAAAATTTTGTTATTTGGAAGAAAAAATTATGTGCTAGAATGTAATGTAATTAAAATCATAATGCAAAATAAGAATAAAAAGAGAAATACCTAATTAAGAATTAAAAAAATTGTTTTTGATATTCCAAATATATTACTTGGTAATCTATTTCCAAACTTTTAAACATAGTTATTTAAAATTTCTTTCAAAATAATAATTTATATTAAGAAAAATAAACAAAGACATTAGGTTATGAAATAAAAAATTGAATTTCCTTTCAAAATAGTAATTTATATTTTAAAAGGAAATCAAATATTTTTTTCCATAGAGAATTCTAATCACCCAAAAATTAGGATTCATTTAAACTAAAAATGGGAAGGAAAAAAAAACACACTCAAGGAACACTTACATGTCTAAAAATAATAAAAATTAAAAGAATTATAATTAAATGGATTAAAAGTATATACAAAAAATATTATTGAATAAGTAACAAACTTCAATTCCAATAATTATTGGATAATAAAATAAAGAATTAGAAATCATTATTGTATGCCTAAATATGGATTACCTCTCAAATTTACCAATCACCTTAAATTTCATTCTTTTCCCAACTCTCATCCAACAAACTCCATGTTTGAACAATTGAGTTACATAATCAAATTATACTCAACAAATAACTAATACAAACATTTAAACAGAATCATTAAGAATACTAAACAATAACTCACCAAATAAAACTTTACTAAAATTGAGAATTCCAATTTACAAAAACCTCTACATTCTATTTAAAGACACAAAGGTTATGAGAAATTTGAAAAGTTTTTAAACTTTGAAGATGAAAAGTGAAATGACCATGATCAATATGAAGAGTGAAGGGGGTAATTATTAGTTATAAATTTTTGTAACATTAATTGATATTAGTAGTGTTGGGAACCTGGATCTCTCCATTCCTTTAACCTGGATTGTATAGGTTCATGCAAAACTACCCTAGGCCTCTAGATCCTAGATAATGGAAACAAAAAACATATTTTTAACATTTTAGGATCAAGAGAAAAAGCATTAAAAAACTTTATCTTTGATTTGGATGTTCCCAAATCAATTGCACTTGATGAAGATAAAGCTTGAAGACTCTAAAAGTCTCATACACCCAAATCTGCCGTCCGATGATTCAAACCACAATCTTGACACTCCAAAATGAGGGCTTTGGAAGAGAGGAATCCTAGGTTTTTTTTTTCTCTCTAGATGTGGAACACAATTGTCTTTTAAAAAAGTAATGGAAACCCTAACCCCTAAGGGGTTATTTATAAGGTTCACCTATTAGGCTTAAGTGACTTAAGTCTACCAAAACTTGGGTCACTTAACCTAACTCAAAACGAGTTTTAAGCAATTAATTAACCACTCAGGGTTATCTAATTAATCAATCAACCCAATCAAGAGAACTTGCTCACTATCCCTTGTGTAACCTTACATAATTACTAAAATGCCTTTATGCATAAGAGTGAACCTAGAGCTAATCTATCCTTTATATATCATACCATCATGGTATATGAGCTTAGAGTAGGGACCATTGAGTCCCAAAGGAGTACTGGCTTCCTTAGAATCTAATTTTAAAGTTGATTCAATATTCCACTAAAGAGAATCACCTGCACTCCAATACCTTATATAAATAATAACAAAACATAGTTCGGGTTTATGACTACTATCCATTGCATGTAGACTCCCTATGAACTGGTGTTCATAATCTAACAAGGTAGTGATATCTCTTATCAAGATTACTTCTCCAATCCTTGAATTACAAATCCCATCAATCGGTACTAGTTAAAGTAATGGAAATTCCCATATTTGTTTGATGAGAAATTCAAAAGAATATATATATATATATATATAATATAATATAATGTAAATAAAATATAAATATAAATATAAATAAGAATAAACATCCCTCTATGATCAATTGACATACTCTAGCTTTAAGGAGCATATGTCAAATTTTCACTAAAGAAAATCCTATAGCCATAGTCTTCTAAATCACATGTCCTTTGGATCACCTAAGGGGACACACTATCTCAATCTATGAGATATCATGTTCCCTCTATTGAGAATATCTGTTGCCACCAGACTCTATCAATAGTGACCCAATCTATAAGAATATATGATCATTTTAGGGTCTCATCCATAGGTTAAAGGCTCTTATTGACTTTGACATAGACTCAATGTCCTCTTAAGGTTAAGAGTCCAAATAGTATAGTAGCTTAGTGAATCATGAAAATTGATAGCCTTATGTCATAATTGATTATATGCCTTGTCTAGTGCACATTACATGCACTAATGCACTCACCATGAGAAAACCATCTCAATGACCAAGACAAGTCATCCCTCCAATTAGGAGGTATTACGTTATAATCTCATATGGATTACCTAAATCTATGAACCGATTGTTGACAACTCATCATTCTACAAGGAACTTATGACTTGGATTTTTTGTGTAACTCATAATGCACCCAAGCCATACACAATGCAAGTGATGTGGGGTGTATATACTCAAATAACTAATAAATGAAAATGGGATAATAAAGGGAAACCAAGAAACATAAATAAATTTATAAATAAATCTCAACCTGTTGCATCATGTCATGCTTTTTAACACTCAATCCCAACAAAACTCCCATTAGCCCTAAAGCATGCTGGGAACACATTTGACACTTAAGTTATCTCTATAACCATTAAAGACTTTAGTAAACAAAGTCTTCATGAAGGGATCCACTAGCTTCTCTATAGAAGAAATCTTTTCCACAACCACATCTCCTCTCACTACTATCTCACATATCAAGTGATACTTCCTCTCAATGTGTTTAACCTTCTAGTGGTTTCTTGGTTTTTTAGACTGTGTCACCACCTCATTGTTATCACAAAATAATACTAGGGGCGATACAACTAAGGACACTATCCCAAGTCTCAACAAGAACTTTCAAATCCAAACAACTTCTTTTATTACTTCAAAATCAACAACATACTCGACATCCATAATGGAGTGTGCAATACAAGATTGGTTCACACTTCTCCAACTAACAGCCTCCCACCTAGAGTGAATACAAACTCGAAGGTAAGGTTACGAGAGTGATTACTACTCAAAAAGTGTTATTTCATAGCTTGTAATTAACTCTTTTAAACACTTTTGAGTAGTAGTTATCACCTTTTAACGCAATTAACATATTAAGGACCCTTGCAATCAATTCTAATCAAATTGTGTTAAGTTTTGGTGTTTTGATAACTTTTTGATCACCAAAACAATCCGAGATTGAGGAGAGTTCTTTGGAATCCATGGCAAAGCAATGGAAAGCTCAGAAACATGAAGAACCGAAGCTTTGAAGTCCTTTGCCATAAGCAAATCCGGAATGCAAGGAGTAAAAGATGTCCGGATAGGGCGTCCGGACAGGATGGCGGCGGAACATGGTCTGTGGCTTGCTCACGTTAAGTCAATGATCCGGACAACATATCCGGATAGGATATGCTATCGTCCGAGTGTGATGTTCACGAGTGCCGTGTGCTTCTCCCTGAGGGAGTCCTGATAGGGGAGCGCGCCACATGTTCTCTTGGAGAATCCGGATGGAGTTGATCCGGATAGTCTTACGTGCTCCGCGGTCCCCCTTGCGCAGCATAGCTCATTCCAGCCGGGGAGGAATTATATCCGGCTGACTTTCCACCTTCTCCGGATATTTCACATCCGGAATTCCGTGCGCCGACATTTTACATCTGGATATCTCACAGCCGGATGGGAGAGGAGGACGCTTCAACTTCTCCGGATAGACATATCCGGACCTTCTGATAATGCTTACCCGCAGAGTTTTTCTCTCAGTATACAGTACAGCAATGTTCTCCTAAAGCTTCCTGATATTTCCGACCGACATCTTGAGATATTTTGCTTTAGATATTTGTTGTCTAAATCCCCAAATTCTCCTTGTAACCCACCTATCATACGATTCCTTAGTCTTTAAGTAAGAACAAAAGGGTGAAATAACCTCTTATATATAGTTTGTAATTTCCTTTACAAAAGGGACGACGATACATATCATGTAATCCGATATATGGAATTGACGAACAGAGCACTTGCTCTGTTTCGTCTTCATATTTTTGTTTTCTCGTTAGTTTTCTTACTAGTCAATCAAACTCTGAGGATTTTTCCTCAGAGGATGAGAAGCTAGGCTCTTTGTCTCTTGGAGTGAAGAAAGCCGGGTAAGTTTCCTCATGCATAAATTGGAAGTTTTGTTGTTTTAGTTTTTAATGAAGAGAAAGTGTGACCCGTTAATGGTTTTTATCTTTTTAGTTAACTTAAAACGCCTTTAACTCACCTGGGCCAACACTTGATAAGGCAAGTGATCTCCGTTCATTGAGATGTACTAGTTTATCTCTTGAGAGCCTTTGGGAGGTGGTTTGAAGGTAGGATTTTCTAGAATTGCCAACACTTGGTAAGCTTTTGGACTCCAAGGAGACATCCATTAGTTATCTCTTACGAGCTTGTGAAGGGAAATCCAAGGTTAAAGATCACCTTGAATGGAAAATGCTAGGTGAGAGGCACGAGCCATTGCAAGGTGCATCAGTGAGAGGGATTTAGTGTTTGAACCCATTAAAGGGAAGCATCTGTACCACACCAGTTAGAGTATTAACTATATGTTAATTCTCTAATGCGAGGAAAAGAAACAAGTGACCAGAACTCTCCTTTTTGTATGAGGAACCTGAACCTAGTGATCTAAACTTCAAGAAACACTTTTCTTTGTAAGTAAAATCAGTTACTATTTTTGGTTAGTTTAAAACCAAACCTTTGTCATTTAAACATCTTTATGTTTTCTTTTAAAGCTAACCTTGAAATGAAAAGGCACCAATTCAGCTTTGAATTAATATCAATTGTGGAGTGAAAACCCATCCCAGTGAACGACCTTAGAGCCACTATGCTATGCTAGCTAAGGCTATCCTAGTACATGGTGTAATAGGTAATAAATTTTGTTGATTACTCCCGTCTAAGGACTGAAATCAAGACACCAGCTGGACACGAATCAAATGGCACCACTGTCAGGGACCATTGAGAGGATACGAATCAGCTGAGACACCAATTGGGAACGAATCAGAGAGTCTTTATAAGATCGAAAGTCTGAATCTATATACCTAAAGGGTAACATCTCATTGCAATGTTACACCAGTATATCCGAAGATACTTGAGTAAATGCTTGATTGTTGTCCAATGCTCCATGTCCAGATTGGATTGATATCTACTCATTATCTCTATAGTAAAGCAAATATCTAGTCTAGTACATAACATTACATACATAAGGCTACCCACTATGGAAGCATAGGGTAGTACCTTCATGAAATATTTCTCCTCAATTGTCTTAGGGCACTGATCCTAAGAAAGAAGCACTCCATACCTGAAGGCTAGCAGATCCTTCTTGGAGTCTTGCATCACATACTTTCACTCTCAACATTCTTGAGCTTTGTGTTGAGTTGCTCATACTCATCCTTATATGACGTGGCTACTTGAAATTCATTGTATGAAAAATCAAAACCAAGATTAGACAATGCTTGTTTTACACCCCCAATTTGTTAATGCTAAGGCATTATTTCACAGTTCTCGAACTTAATTTTTTATTTTATTTTGGTGAACATATTAGCCATAACAATGCTTGTTAATAATACATACCTGGATACCCATTTGGCATAAAGTAGAAGCAATAAAATAAGCAACCTTGGAGAGGTTGCCTTTGAAGAGTACTTGAGTCGTTCCTTTAGGAATGCTGTTTAGAACAACTGCTACTGTTGAGCTACTCCCATCCACCGCCTTGATTTTGAGCTTAGGATTTCTTCGGATATAAAGCTGACCATAATGGTGAATCTCATCACCTTGTAAAATTTATGTTCATTATTGGACAATTTTTTTCCCCTAAAATGTGCAAAATAATTCAAAATTTCATGATGCGAAGATTTTTTTCTTTTTTTAGTCAATTGAAGGCCATGATAACAAATTCAATGATATGAAACTTGGATTTTCTTAGGTCAATTCTTTCAAATGATTAAAAAGGGGACAAATGTTTTTTTTATTCAAAGTGGTGTATATAAGAACAGTAACTTGCCTAGTTCAAGAGATATAAACTTAAAACTTCAATGCTTCTTTCGTCTGCTTTGAGTATAGCTTCTTGAATGAAACTATTGATGGATTCATTTCTCAATTTCATGAGGTACTACAATAAGAAAATAGATAGGGAACAAAGAGTAAATAATATATTGAAGGGTGATTAAATAAAAAACAAAGGTATAACAAGTTAACAATAAATTGATGCTTACTTGTATCTTGAATTTTGGTACAACCCACGTTTGGAAAATGAATTTGTTGGATTGATTCCTCTCACGAATGAACATTATAGAACAACATGTCACTAGCCACATGGCCCATATGTACCATTTGGATTTGTAAGGTTTAGAGGCTAAGGCAAATCCTAGCCGCAGATGATAGATGGATTCCGGTATTACTAGATGTGTCAAATGAACCATATGGGGCAGTTCTTCAAGCCTTATAAGTGATTTTTCATATAATACATCTGAAGATTTATCCATTGTACCATAAATGTAGTCATAGATGGGTATGAAAAGTGAGTAATTGGTCCTGAAGTGAGTGTGATGTAGAGAGTGATACCTGAGATGTCAAGCAGTCAATCATTTCTTCACGCACATTTCAAATTGGAAAGGAGACTAAATATTTTCCTTCTATCTTGGCTTATTCAGTTATAATGTGATGAGCCACATAAAATTATGTCCAAATATGATGATGTGAAGTTAATTAATAAAAAGGTAGAGATACAAGGATACATTCTAAGAAATAAAAAATTAAAAAATAAATAGAGGAGAAAATTATGTTTTCAGACCCAGATTAGGTTTATTTAAAATTTGGTAAGCTAACTTATGGGCAGTCCGACCTAAGAGCTTAAGTGGTAAATGATGGCCCACAAGAGTCTAAGTAAACATTCCCAGCTTCCTATCTTACTCTTAATGAGACTCATGCAAGACAACCAAATTAGCTCATAATTCCCCTTAAGGGTCAAGAAAGCATCGTAATGAAAGGTACTAAAAGTCCTATTTCATAATGAAATGTATTGATTTATTAGCTGCACTAGAGGCATGCACGAAACAATAAGCAGAAATGGACTACCTCCAATCCAATACATATACGTACTTCTTGTCTCCAATCTTCGTAAATAAATAATTAAGTATTCAATTCAATGCAATAATATGATTTAGTTTAGTATTATTTATTGTTTTTTCTGATCTTTGCCTCCAACGTGCAAGTTTATTGGCTAAAAATGCGCTTTAAGGATCGTTTAGTAGTCTTGACAAAGATTTTAGGATTTCGTTTGGATAGGATGAAGGAGAATTTAGGGAGATTTTAAGCAAAAACGAAAGATTTTAGGGTTTCACAAGCAGGATTCAAGGGGGGGATTAGGATGAGGAAGCTTTCACTTGGGCAAGAGGAAGAAGAGATTTTAGGGTTTTCTTTTGGATGGGAGGAAGGGGTTGGACCAGATAAAGAAGAGATTTTTGGCTTTGCAACACAATTCAGGGAGACAATGTTAGGATGATGAGGTTTTCACTTGGGCGGGAAAAAAAAGAGTAGCTAAGGACAAAGGGGATTTCACGTGGTGCTTACCAGACCTTTGGCTGATTTGTTGTCGAGCGTCAGCCTCATTAAGGGCAACATAGAAAGCTAGAGGTGTTTCTTGTGCTTAAGCTCTTATGCCAATAAATTTAGCTACCAAATTTTAAATAAAATCTGATGGGTCTGAAAACTTAATTCTCCCGAAAAAAGTCAGGAAAAAAAAAAAAAAAAACTATCAATTTGGGAGCTTCTTCATTTTTAGAGTATGAAAGAAGATCTTTAAAGTTCTCTCTCTGAACACGGAAAACTAAGTAGAAAGGAGTTGGGAGACTTACGAAGGGGCATACATAAGGTACTTGAGAGGGGGAAAAATGGAGAGAATAGCATCTTAGGACTCAGCTCGGAATTACAGTGTCCCATGTTCTTCATGAAATCAATATAAGAAATATAACTAAAGATGACAGCAATGGAGCTCTTTCCAATGAAAATTCCTGCTAAGAGGGGAATTGCAAACAGAAGAAAATATGCTGTAAATTTCTTGTCATGGATCTCTTACAAGATCATGACAAGTTGTAAATTTCTAAATTTATTCTTTCCCCATTACTATGTCAACTTTTTAAAATTAATTATTTTCTATTTAACCTTTTCTAGAAAATTAAACTTCAAAAAAAGGAAATTCGTAATTTTTCCTCTTAATTTTCAACAATTTGACGGTAAGCTATTTAGTTTAGCTGTTATGGCTTGGGCCACTTTCTGTCCCATGAATTAGATGTAAAACTACACTAGGAGAAATATGAAAATTAATTTCATATTTCTATTAGCCTAACTGGTGAAAGGAGAGGATTCTCTTTCTATTACTTTCACCCGCCTTTGTCAGATGTCTTTCTCCAATAAAAGAATGATATGTTTTAATTGATAAAAGCTATAGGGCCTACTATTCACTAATTCAGTATATTTATTAAAAAAAAATTCAACTCATTTATGTATAATTTTAAGTTAAGTTTGACCTCATAGTTTATACGTTGGTCTCATTTATTTATATTTTGATTTCATATATTTGTACCTTCATCTAACAATCTACATTTTACCATAATATTTTTAACTATTTAGATTACATATTCGGTGTATATTACTTCACAAATTTTCAAACTATTTGGTATTGGATGGCTATTACAAGTGTCAATCAATATCACACATTTGAATTCAAACTAGTTATTTGAATTGTTAAAGAAACATGATATGCATATTAAACTCAAATCCTACAAGCTTAACCTTTTAGAAAAATTGATAGTTCAATATGGTATTAGAATTTGGTTGGTAGAAGGTCATGCATTTGAGTCACTTCTTCACAATTTGCATTTTCCCTATTTATTTGTTGGATATGAATCCAAACTTAATCTCTCCACATGCGGTGTATGGAGGATGTTAACGAGCATGATATGTATATTGGACCACTAAAGTCTTTTTTAAATCATTCTTTAAAATGATCTTTTTTTTATCACATTCTTATTTTAAAAAGTAAAAATAATAATTTAAAATCATATTTTAAAACCACAAATTTAGTATAAATTTAGAGATCTTATCTTGAAAGCGTAGCTTTAACATAGATTTGCAAATAATATTACAAAATTGTGATTTCTAATCATGTAAGGTATTTAGCTTACACATATCAATGATAATTGTCACACCCATCAAAGTAACCACCAAAGTTTTCACTTAAGTGTGCAATGTTGAGAACCCATCTTAGCCAACCTTCCCCAAATGTCTCAATAAAAACAGCGTAAGAAGACACCACTAAATATAGGAATCTTTCCCAACCTGTGTTATTACTTAACAAGGATTACAAATTTGTTCTTTTACAAGTACTCCAACACTTAGTAAATCTTACAAGTCAGAGAACCAAAGTCCCACAAAAGAATTGACACTGTTTACTTTGTCTTTGGATTTCCTACCCTCGGTCTCTCTGCCTTGCAGAGGCTTTTATAAAAGAGCTTTTCTTGTTTGAATTTTGAATTTAAATTAGGGTGGTGGTTATGCAATCGCCATGACCATCCAATTGGAGATACCCTTCTAAATTGAGGTGTCTTTTTTGCACCAATTGCAACCAGCCAACCATCTTTCTGTTCCCTTGATGTTGAGCCAAGGCTATTTATGCTTTCCTCCTAATGGATGTAACTCATTGAGATGCCTCTATTGTTCCTTCAAGCCACTTCTTCAAAGTGCAACTATTAATGAGTCACAATAAGATACCTCCTCCCCACAAGTTGCCTTTTACAAATGGGTGCCCACCAAGATGTCTCTAAGCCAAGGGTTTTTTGAACTAACATCTTGCATTAGCCATCCGATTGTATCTCACCAATGCATCAGAGTGTCTTTTTCCACGTTGAAGCTCATCCTTGTGTCATGTCTAGGTGGCCATGACACTAAGGCTTTGTTGTTGTCCATTCCCCATGAACCTAGCTACTTGTAAGGCTCTCTTATGCCTTGCCCAAGTTAGCCATGCATCATCATGTCTACATCGATCTAATCATGTTGTGGCTTCCTATGCCATCTCCAAGTCTTCCTTGGTTGCAGCAATGAGTCATGGCATTGCACCCATGGCTTGTCATTAGTGTGCATAGGGCATTACACCCATGTGCTAAGCATGCATCTAAGACTTCCTTCCTTGCTACAACAACACCATGTTCCTATCTAAGACCCCTCTTGTTGTAGCAAAGAGCCATGACATTACGCCCATGACTCGTCCATCTCATGCACATGGCACTTCGCCCTTGTGCAATGCCTAAGCCATCCACTTGAGGCCTCTTTGCTACAATGATGATGTCAAGCTCATGTCCAAGGTTCGCCTTGGTTGTACAACAACATACCATGGCATTGTGCCCATGGCCTATCTAATTACCTTAGTGAATAGGGCGTTATACCCCTATGCCATGTATATCCCTTTGGTTTGAGTTAGTCTCACATTTTGTTGCCCCATCGAGCCATGACATTGCGCCCGTGACTTCTTGAATCGCCTTAGAGCATAAGCTTTAGGTGCCCTCATGTCAACGTCGAGAAAGGAGAGGCTGGCACCATGCCCTGTGCTATTATGGCCACAAGTTGCTCACCACTCATGTTGTGGAGCCCATGTGTGTGTGCTAGTATGTCATCCGAGCACCATTGTCTTCCCTAAGGCCATGCCTAAATGCCCCCTTGGTGTAGCCAAGCCTTGCCTAGGTGTTCTCCCTTGAGTTATCTACCCCCTCTTTTTCCTTAAAGAGCATTATGGGTCATTTTTAAAATTTCTAGGCATCAAACCCTCTTGAGGAGACATAATGGAATATTTATTAAATAAATAAATAACATTCCACATAAACCCCTTACTATATTTACATAATCAATTGCATCAAGGTGTAGGTCCAAGTGCTAACTATTCCTAAGTGAGTAGGATGTGTGCACGAGAACGTGGGTAGGTGTGAGTAGGGGGGCGGGGTTGTGCACGCGTGGGTGTGGGGTTAGCGGGCGTGGGGCTAGTGCACACACAGGCATGTGTGGCTTGGTGCGAGCACGAGCATGTGGGGCCTGGTGCGAGCACGGGCATGCATGGCTTAGTGCACGCATGGGCATGTGTGGCTGGTGCAAGCATGGGCATGTGTGGCCTGGTGTGAGCACAGGTATGTGGCGCTTGGTGCCAGCGCGGGCCTGTACAACCCAGTACGTGTGCGACCTGTTGCATGCGCCTAGTGTGTGCATGACCTGGAGCATACGGGGTCTAGTGCTAGCGCGGGCATGTAGGGCCTGGTGCGAGCTTGGGCATGCGCAACTTGGTGCGTGTGCAACCTGTTGCATACGCCTAGTGTGTACATGACCTGGTGTATGAATGGACTGGTACATGCGTGACTTGGTGTGTGCGCGACCTGATGCCAAGCCCTAGTGTTGTTTTCCTTAATACTTTTGCCTGTGGTGTTTTTCCCACCAACCTTCGATACCTTGTTGTTTCCCCAAGTGCCCCATGTGTGCAACGCTCTTACCCATGGGGTCCTATTTTCCTGAACCAATTAGGGTCAAGGAGCTAAAGGGCTGACATTAGCTATTATAATTGGGGCAACTCTCTTTGCCATGGTGTGTGTATATATATAGACTAAATATAAGGAGGAGAAATATGAAAATTGATTTAAATTTTTTAAAACACTAAATAGTGAGAAAGTAGGATTCTCATTGTATTATTTTTACTTGCGTCGGCAGTTGTTGGTTGATTCATTATTGCACTGATGCACCTAATAACCTAATAATTAATTAATGAAATTAATTGAATCACACGAGGATTGGTATTTTCACATGAAGAATTCCATCAACTAATTTCTTTCTCTAATAGTAACCATTTTTTTTTTTTAAAGGCTTGTTTTATAACTAGTAAAAACTGGGGAGAATAATACAATAATATAGTTTATAAAAAAAAAAAACATTTTTTAGAACATTGACTTTTGACTTTCAAAGTGCATGTATTTTAAGGAAAACAATCCTTAAAACATGCAATCCAATAATGAAAATCATCAATATGTCAAAACGATCCTTTAACCTTCATCTCATCTTGCCAATTGCCACATTTTTTTTTTTTTTTACTTTGACATCAAGTCGAAGAGTTCACCATGATTATTTTTTTTCAAAAAATAAAAAATGACACGTGGCAAATAACCATGCCACGTGATTTTTTTTTTCTCCTCCATAATATCTCCATCCTTTTGTTTTTTTAAATGTGTTGGCTACACAAAAAAAAATTTAATTTCAATTTTTTAATAATTAATGAGAACAAATTTAATATAAAAAAATAATAAATTTAGAGATTTTGGACATAAAATTTTCTATATTCTTACTAAAAGAATTTATTCATTTTATGAATCTTGTTATATTATCATATTATTTTATTGTTTGTATTTTTTAAAATTTATTTATTTATTTATTTTTGTGAAAATCAAAGTTGATGCTTATGGTCTTAGTTTTTTGTTTATGGGTCTAACTTAATCATGGTTTTGACTGTTTTTTTTTGGTTAAAGTGTTTAATATTTTTAATTAAAGAAGATAAAAACTTGGTTATGGTTTTAATGTTCCATTTTGTTAAAATTTTAAATTTTTTATTTATATAAAATAAAAAATAAAATATATTTTTGTTAAAAATGTATTTAATCATTTATATTTTTTTTCTTAATTTTTTTAAAAATTAAAATTTTTGCATACTGAAATTTCATACCGGTCAACACAACACTTGGAAAGAGGGTATCACATTTTATTTTTATTTTTAAAAAAGAGAGTACCACTCATTTATGAAAAAAAAAAAGTAACAAAAAAGTTTATTAAAAGTACTATCGTGGTGAGAAGGATGTATTACTCTTTTTTGGTTTTTTGAAAAAAATGGTACCACTCTTTTATGAAAAAAGTAACACTGAAATGTGTTAAAAGTATTACCATGGTAGGAAAGATGTATCACTCTTCTTTGATTTATGGTAAGGTATGTTACCTCTCATTACATGGTCGACGTCTTATGTAATGATGAAATAATGTGAATTTGGTGGATGTTATTATACAATAACATCGCTCTTTTCCAAGGGTTTTTTCAATTGGTGTTATTGTGTGATAACATCCACTTAATTCACATTATTTCATTATTACATAATAAGTCAAACACTTAACGAGTAGTAACATATCTTACCAAAAACCAAAGAAGAGTGGTAAATCCTTTCACCAAAGGTTGTGTGGATTAGTGCAACATTAGTATGCAAAAATTAAAATTTTTAATCAAATTAAGAGAAAATTAATATAAATGATTAAATAGATTTCTTTATGAAAAATATATTTTATTTTTTATTTTATATAATAAAAATTTTAAAATTTTAACAAATCAAAATGTTAAAACCATAACTAAGTTTTTATCTTCTTTAATTAAAAATATTAGATATTTTAACCACAAAAAGTAAAACCATGGTCAAGTGAGATACTCATAAGTAAAAAGTTAAATTTATTCATTATGTATTTATTTTTATATTAATTTTTTCTCATAATTATTTTATGTTTTAAATGTTCATAAATAATTAAAATCAAAAGATGAAAGAGTAAAAAAATATTAAATTAAAAATCAAAAGCTCAAATAAAGAGAGGAGAAAAAAAGGAAAATAATGTGGCACATTGGTTTGCCACATGTCATGCCAAAAAACATTGATAAGTATGAGTAATATATATATTTGTTAGTGTATCTTTATATTATTCTCCCTAAAAACTATAGATCTCTGCTAGGACATGGACTTTGTCAATAACAAAAAAGGAGACCAACTAGCTTGCACAATGTATACAATTTTAAGTTTTTTTTAAACTTTGACTCTATGCATTTATGTATTTCCTATTATTAGGATTATATATTTAATAATTACCAATTCATAATATTTTGACTTTTTCTTTTTAGTAAAAAAAAATACCACTTAAGTGTCAATCAATGTTGAGAATTTCAATCCAAACCACTTATTTGGGCTATTAAATATATATTTCGATATTTTTGAAAATTATTGTTCAAAATAATCCTTTTTGTTTCATGCCACAATTTTATTTTTATTTTATTTTTTTTAAAAAAAAAGAAAGTTCATTGAAAACATATCTCAAAATTATGGCTTTAGTACAACTTTAGAAATTGTATTTTTAAACTAATATTAGTATAAATTTAGATAATAAATCTTTAAATTATAGCTTTTGTACAAATTTAGAATTATTATTTTTAATTTATATAAAAGTCTTATTTTCAAAATTGAGTTTTAAATTAATTTAAAAATGAATCAATAAAAAATAGTTAGTTTTAACCATGATTGAAAACTTATATTTTATTAAATTGATTGGTTAAAAAGATGAAATAACTCCTAAATTTCTAAATCTAAGATGTTGTTTATTTTAAAATTTTTTTGTTAAAAGTAACTTGATTTTGGATAAATTTTTTCTTCACTTTTTTTTGACTTATTGCTTATTTCTTAAATTTTTTGACTAAATAATAAAAAGCTAAAATTTTAGATTTTTTTAATGTTAAATATAACAATCATAACTAAAGTAAACCTAGTTTTCTTTCTTTCTTTCTTTCCTTTTTTTTAAATTTTTTTTTTTTACTTCTTCGTACATAATAGAAATAAAATATTAAAGAAATAAGCACCTTAATACTTAACATTATTAAACACTATTTAGTACTAAGTTTTTATTTGAAATTAAGTTAAAAAAAATAAATCACCTAAGTCTCTCAATATTTTTACATTGAATAGCAACTCATTTTTAACATAAATACCCTTCTTTATTTAAAGGCATTTTTATATAAAAAAAAGAGGCAAAAAAAATATGTAAAGGGTTAAATTTGGAAATTTGGGTTTTCAATTATCTTTTAATCAAATAAACCTATATTTTTGGGAAGAGTGTAAATTTGACACAAAATTCTAGGATTTTTTTATAAATGTACGTATTTTTTAGAAATTATTTTTTAAAATACCACATATTGGAAAATAATATTCTTCATTACTTTTGGACACATAGGATGCAAATATGGAAAAAAATATTTTATATTTGAAATTTTTTTTATGCAAACCCATTTCCCATCCCTTTAATTTGATTTTACATTGAAAGTGTCTCTTGAAGAGATGACTTCTACAATTTTTTTAAAAAAAAGAAATTAGATTTATACTAATTCCACAAAATCCAATATATACTAAAGGTGTCTCTTCAAGAGACACCTTCAACAATTTTACAAATTTTAATTTATACTACAAGTGTCTCTTGAATTTGATTAAATATTAAAAGTGTCTTTGAAGAGACACCTTCTACAATTCCAAAAAAGTTGGATTTATATTAAAGGTGTCTCTTCAAGAGACAAATTCCATAATTCCACATAATCTAATATATATTAAAGGTGTCACTTGAAGAGACATCTTTCACAATTTCACAAATTTTAATTTATACTACAAGTGTCTCTTGAATTTTATTTTATATTGAACGTGTCTCTTGAAGAGACACTTTCTATAATTTTTTTTTTTAAAAATGGATTTATATTAAAGGTGTCTCAAAATGTATCTTCAAAAGACACTTTCTATATAAAATCAAATTCAAAAGACATTTGTAGTATAAATCAGAATTTGTGAAATTGTGAAAGGTAGAAATTAAAATTAAAATTAAAAATCAAGACACCTTTAGTACATATTGAAATTTGTGGAATTGTGGAAAATGTCTCTTCAAGAGACACCGTTAGTACAAATCCAAATTTTGTTTGGAAGTATAGAAGGTGTCTCTTATAAAATCAAATTCAAGAGACATTTGTAATATAAATTAAAATTTGTGAAATCGTGGAAGGTGTCTCTTGAAGAGACGCCTTTAGTATATGTTGGATTTTGTGAAATTATAAAAGATGTCTCTTTAAGAGACACCTTTAGTATAAAACCAATTTTTTTAGAATTGTAGAATGTGTCTCTTGAAAATACACCTTCAATATAAAATCAAATTCAAGAGACACTTGTAGTATAAATTAAAATTTGTGAAATTGTGAAAGGTATTTCTTCAAGAGACACTTTAATATATATTGGATTTCGTGGAATTGTGGAAAGTGCCTTTTCAAGAGACACCTTTAGTATAACTCTAATTTTCTAGAATTGTAGAAGGTGTTTCTTCAAGAGACATCTTTAGTTTAAATTCAATTCTTTTAAGTGTGTATCATGGATTTGAAAATTGTGAAATGTGTTTCTTAAAGAGACACCTTCAATATAAAATCAAATTCAAGAGACACTTGTAATATAAATTAAATTTTGTGAAATTATGGAAGGTGTCTCTTGAAAAGATATCTTTAGTATGTATTGGATTTTGTAGAATTGTGGAAAGTGTCTTTTCAAGAGATATCTTTAGTATAAATCCAATTTTTTGGAATTGTAAAAAGTATCTCTTCAAGAGATACCTTTAGTTTAAATTCAATTATTTTAAGTGTATATAATGGATTTGAAAATTGTGGAAGGTGTCTCTTGAAGAGACACCTTTAGTCTATATTAGGTTTTGTGGAATTGTGAAAAGTGTATTTTCAAAAGACACCTTTAGTATATATCCAATTTTCTGGAATTGTAGAAGGTGTCTCTTCAAGAGACACCTATAGTTTAAATTCAATTCTTGTAAGCATATATTATGGATTTGAAAATTATGGAAAATGTCTCTTCAAAAGACACCTTGGACATGACAAAAAGTTCCATAAATCTATCAATATTTTTCCAACTACTATTTTTTAAGAATTATTTTTTAAAGTTGTTGTAGAAGTTAAAAAAAGGCACGAAATTCCAATGTAGGAAATGAGACATTTTGCTACCACAGGTGTGGACCAATATGTGGGCTGATGTGATATTTTTCCAATCCATGGTAATTGAAACGCCAATCATTCAATAGTAGATGGCCTAATACTAAATTGGTATTTGATGTTCTTTGAGATTTGAAAAAACTCACATGCAATTAAAACATTGCAGTTTGAAGCTTTCATGCTCATTAAGCGAGGATCACTAGTTTGGAAGCCCTACTTTTATTACATTTTGTCTTCAATGTTGTGAATTTTGGACAGTTACAAGCAGGAATTTAATGTATGTCACATAAGATATAATAATATTACACAATAATGTATTACGTACATTATGTTTGATTTCAAGGAAAAAAAATATTGAAGGAAGAAAATATATATATATATATATATATATATATATATATATATATATATATATATATATATATATATATATATATATATATATATATATTATCATAGCAAATATAAAAAATAAATATCATTTTAATTATAAATTTATATGTTTTTAAATTATTTAATTTTTATGTAAAAAACTTAAAATGAGTTATAAAATGGGTTTGGAGCAATATATTAAGGGAATTTATTCTTTTTATTTTATTTTATTTTATTTTATTTTTACTTTTTCTCCTTTTCCCTACTTCCCTTATTTCCTTATGTGTGTTTATCGAATATATAGACTTTGTGGACAAAATGGTTTTACTTTGTTATAGTTTCATTATGCTCTTACACTATAGAACGAGAAGAAGCAACATGCTTATCATAAAACGTATATTATTAATAATTTCATATATAATAACATACAACACATAACACCATATAATATAAGACTATTTGATTAAAAGGGATGAAATTTTCCTATTTTGTAAATCTAACCCTTAACTTTTTTTAACCTTAAAAAAATACCCATTTTGGATAAACAAAAAAGTGCCCTCACTTTTTTCTTACAAAAATAACTTTTTCGTTTAAAATACATATGTGAATAATCAATATTTGAGGGACATTTATGTCAAAAATAGGTTAATTTTCAAGACAAAATGAAGGAGGCTAGATTTATAAATATGGGGTATTTTCATCCCCTTTAATCAGTTATTTTTATAATATAATAAGGAAAATAACATAACACTAGCTCATGTGACTAATAATTGTTATAAAAATAGGTCTTAAAGAATGAGACTAAGATAAAATTGACCAAGTTTGAAAAAAAAAACAAACATGAAAAGAAGTTCAAATTAGGTCACTAATCTAATTTGGCTAAGGTGTGACAACACTGTCCTTAAAGTAGATCTACCCATCTCGAGTATCAAAACTTGATGTAGAAGAGAACCAACGACCTACCTCTAGGATTTAATAATAAAAAACCTTGCTTTTAGTGAACACCTTTGGCAAGGAATAGTACAACTTGAAGGTAAAGGAATTTTTCTAGAAAAAAAGGGTGAATAGACTACAAATAGGATGCAATAGTTTTTTGGTGTTACAATAGTGGTTTAGTGACAAGGATGAACACAAGACTGGTGGTGTAGTGGTTGCTATAGAAGTAGAGGCTAACTAGGAGGACTGATTGTAGTGGTAAAATGAGAGAGATGATAGAGTAATGTAAGTTGGTAACAATGAAAAAAAATGCTGAGAGGGTTCTCAATTTATAGGCTCAGGGAACTCTCTTAAATAATCACAAGTCTTAAAGGTTAAACAACTACAACCTTAAAGCCTAATAAGCTACAACCATTAAAGCAGAATAGTTAAAGCCACGATGCCTAAACAATCAAACTAATTAATTAAATCAATTTAATTTTAATTCAAATTCATTTGACTAAAATTTTTAAATTGAAAACACAATCAAGATGAAGAAATTAATTTAATAATTTTCATCCGCTATAAACATTAAGCAGAATGATTCAAATTTAAATTCTTAAAACTTTTTAAAAACAATTTGGTTTTCATTTTGCAAAAGGTTGTTGGACTCATAGACGTATGCAATGGGGTAAAGGGAGAGGGATGAGGGGGTGTCACGTGCGCAAGATGTGTGTACAAACATGCATGTCGCATATCCAACCCCCCCAAATTCAAACTAGAATAGATTAGGTCCCTAGGCATGCGAGACTTCCCCTTAACTCTTCTTAAGCCTATAAGGATAAGAAAGTGAGTTACTAAATGTACTCACTAAAAGTGTTTATCCATTTCAAATGTGTGATTGACATTTTTTTTTTCATTTTTTCATTATAATGAACACTCATATACACACTCTCGTTCAACAATTCCCCACAGAGTGTATGTGTGAAGAAGGAAATGATGAAGGAAAAAACTAGCTAGAATCCAATGAATCAATGTTGGTGCTAATAGGCCATGAACCAACCTTAGGATAAATAGGTATTACGTCACAAAAAACTGGTGAAAATAAATTTCAATGAATTAGTGTTTCTCTTTGTAATTCAAGGAACCTATTGTCCACATTGGTTTTTCAACTATGAACTATACAAAATGGGTTAGCATAAATTGGTCATGCTCCCTACCTAGATATTCATGAAAGCTTTAAAGGACTTGCCTAAGTTCTCATAGGAAGCCGCCCTAACTCCACTCTCATATAGGTGAATCCATCAAGTTTGTTCTCCAATTAGACACACCATCCATAAGGAATATGGTATTCATTAAGAGTAAAAGTACTCAACCTTAGTCATTTTAGAAAGTGATCTATCTACACCTTAGGGATGGACTCTCATATATATATATATATATATATATATATGTATGTATGTATATATATATATATATATATATACATATATCTATATATATATATATGTATGTATGTATATATATATATATATATATGTATGTATGTATGTATGTATGTATGTATGTATATAGTTAATAGAACTTTTCATAGTCAGCTAGTGATTTGTTATTATCCATATGAACCTACTTCATGGGGTCTCCACTCTAATAGTTGGGTTACCATCACTCTTGACTTCTACATTAGGCGTAAGCCCTATCCCACTCAATGTTTCTTTCATTAATTTCCTATTTAGTGATTTGGTCAAAGGATTGACCAAATTCAAGTCTGACCTTACAAATTCTAAAGATATAATGTCTATCTCAAGTAGTTACCACACAATATTATGTCTTGGGTGTATATGTCTATTTTTCCCATAAATATCTTACTCTTAGACTTAGCTATTGCAAATGGTGTTGGTTTCATTCATAAAAGGATATTTGCTAAGAGGTTTCTAAGCCACTTAGCCTCAAAACTTGTTTTCTCTAAGGTAATAAACTCAGCCTCCATAGTAGAACTAGCAATGCATCTTTGCTAGGTAGACTTCCAAGAAACTGTACTTCCTCCAAGAGTAAAAACATACCTGCTAGTAGATTTCATCTCATCTGAATCAAAGATCCAATTAGTATCATTAAATCCTTAAAGAACACTTGGAAATCCACTATAGCATAGACCATGGTCAATGGTGCCTCTCAAATACTATACTCTACAAATAACAATCTAGTGACCTTGAACTACATAGACAGTGTTAGTTCTGGTATAATTCGTTAAGTACATCAGGCTCCCAAAGATCTAGACATACTTAGTTTGGGCAACATTATGTTCTCTATTTTTCTTCAGTTGTGAACTGGGATCATAAGAAGTTGACATTGGTTTACAATCAAAGTATTCAAACTCCCTTAAGATTTTCTCAACATATTGTTCTTGAGATAGTTTAAGACCATTAAGTGTTTTAGTTACTTTGATTTATAGAATCACCTCTGCCTTTCCTAAGTCTTTCATTTCAAACTTTGATCCTATAAATTTCTTGGTCTCACAAACAACCTTTAGGCTAGTTTCAAAGATCAACATGTCATTAGCATAGAGGTAGATGACAACATATGTGTAATCCTCAAATTTGTTGTAAATACATTTATCAACATCATTAATGGAAAATCCATTAGTTACCAACACATGATCAAATTTGATGTGTCATTGTTTGGGTATTTATTTTAACCCTAATAATGATTTAATTAGCCTATACATCTTTTTCTCTTTCCTTGGAACTACACAACCCTTGTGTTGGTCCATATAATTTCCTTATCCATTTTCCCATTCAAGAATGAAGTCTTAATGTCCATTTAGTGTATCGCCAAGTTATGAATGGAAGATAGAGCAATCAACATTCTAATTGAGGAATTTCTAGTCATAGGGGCAAAAATGTCAAAGTAATCTATGTTTTTCCTTTGTTTAAAGCTTTTCGCAACTAAACGTGCCCTATACCTCTCTATGGACCTATTTTGTTTTATTTTTATTTTAAAGATCCACTTACAACCGATAGCCTGCACATTAGGAGGTAAATCTACTATCTCCCATGTATGGTTGTACATGATCAATTCAATTTCATTATTAATGACTTCCTTCTAGAATGGTGTATTTGGAGAAGTTATAGCCTATTTGTAAGATCTAGGGTCCTCATCTATTAGGAAGACGTAGAAATCATCTCTAAGGTTTGTTTTTTCCTATCTCTTTTACTTCTTCTAGGTTCAAATTCAAAAGACTCATTAGACTCATCTCTAAGTGTTCTCTAAATTTGTTCTCTACCACTACATTTTAAACGAAAGATGTTTTTGAGGAAATCAACATTCTTTGTTTCCATAATTGTGTTAACTTCTACTAGGTTATTTTTTAAATCGATAACCATAAACCTATATGTTGCACTATTCTCAGAATACCCTATGAACACAGTATCAAAAGTTTTAGGACTTAGTTTCATTTCTTAGATTAAAAGAAAAGAACTTTAGCCAAACACCTCCACACTTTCAAGTATACAATGTTAAGTGCATAATCTTTCAAGGGACATTTGTTCTACTTCATATTATTTTTATAGTATTTTTAGGAATCTAGAAGAGTCTCAATCAAGTATCCAACTACAAAAGGTTTAGGTAGTTTAGTGCCTTCATTAGCTAGGTCATTTATTCAAGAGATCAAACAATTGCTTAAACAATTAAGATAAACAAACTAAATAAAAGAATAAGAAACTCTATAAATAAAGAACAAAATAACACCCAATATGCATATCATCTCATGAATGAAAAGAAAATAAAAATAAACTAAAAATTAAAAGAAGAAAATGAAATCAAAGCAAACATACCAAGATTCCTCCTTATAAGATCAAGTACTTGGCTTCTAGTAAGTTATCTTCTTCTCAAAGCCAAAAATTTCTTCAAATCTTCAAAGTTCTTCTTCCTTAAAAAACGCAACAAAGTTTTCCTTCCTAAATGCTCGAAAAATTCCTCTCAAATGAGCCCCACAAGACCACCTTTTATAGGGTAAGGAATGATGGAGATTTAGACACTTGTCTTCATCTCCTCCAAAGCTTAATTCTTTTTAAAACCCCCTTAAACCAAACCCACACTCCAAAAAGGCAATAACCTAGGGTTAAGGCACATAAAATACTCCTAAACAAGCCTTGGGCAACCCAAAAAAAAAAGAAAAAAAAAAAGAAGGAAACCTAGGGTACCACTAAAATCATGCCATAGATCCAAAAAGGTCTCCAAAAGTGACTTAAAAGTCAATGCTAAAGCCAAGTAACAAGTGGACCATCAATGAGCACAGAGAACATAAAAGAAAAAGAGGATCCTATGCTCATTCCATGCAAGACAATGAAGTGAGGGGCGCTAAATATGGTCCAAATCATGTGCCATGAGAACAAAATAGAGGGTCTGCACCAACTATCATCCACTTAATCTTTCCCTCCATAAATTTTAGCATGAGAAAAGGGTGAACTTCTCTCTCTCTTGTGAGAGTGGCTAGGGTTCTTCTTTTTGGAAGTTTAGAAAACTAAACTATAAAACTAAAGCTCTAACCCTAAGGGGTTTTATATAGGCTTCCCTATGGGCTTAAGTGACTTAAGCCCAAATTGGGCTTGGGTCACCTATTATAACCCACTTGCATCCTAATTAATTAAGTAGCTCTAATGGGCTCTAATTAATTAACCAGCCCATTCTAGAAATTCAATTCATAAAATCTAGTGTAACCTTACGTTTATACCAAATCGCTTTTATACACACTTATGAATTACATACCCAAAATACCCATAGAGTGTGTGCCACCATGAACTTGGAGCTCAAGTAAGGACCATTGGGACCTATAGAAAATAATAGCTCCCTTAGAATCCAATTATGAAGTTGACTCTACACTCCACAAAAGAGACTCAATTGCATTCCATTATCCTATGAAATTATAATGAGACAAAGTTTGGGTTTGTGACCTATTTTTCATTGCATGTAGACTTCCTATTGGCTGTTGTTCATAATCTAACAAGGTATTAATATCAACCCATCAAGATTACCTCTCCAATCCTTGAGTTGTAGGTCATGTCCTTTGGATCACCCAATGGGATATATTGTATCAATCCCATGAGATAACATGGTGACTCTGTTATGAATACCTATTGCCACCAACCTCCATTAATAGTGACCTAATCAGTATGGAATATATAACCACTTTAGGGATCTCATCCATGAGTCAAAGTCTCCTATTGATTTCAACATAACCTTAATATCTTCTCAAGGTTGAGAGTCCATGCAATATAGTAGATTGATGAATCATGACAATCTAATAGCCTTACATCATGATTCACTATAAGTCTTATCTAATGTGTAAGCATATACGCTAATGCACTCATCATAGGCACTCTCTCTTTACGGTTAATACATGTCATCCATCCAATTAGGAGGTAATGCACTATAGTTTTTACTCGATTACCCAAATCCAGGAACCAACTATTAACAACCTGTCATCTTCCAATGAACCTATGACTTGTCTCTTCCATGCAACTCCTAATGTACCTAAGTTATGTACAATGCAAGTGATATAAGCTAAATGATCAACTTAATGTTAATACATAAAAGGGATAATAAGGGGATAGTCAAGTCTAACTTTGTTATATCATGTCTTACTTTTAGGAGTTCAATCCTAACAAAGTGTCTAACTTGGGTGCTTAACATCAATGTTACCAAGTGAGGAGTTCCATCTTCAAGATTGGTCACTCCCTCTACAAACATATACAGTTCTCACTAAGGTTAGTCCATATCCCTTTATTCCTTAGGTCACCTCATCTTTAGGATGGTAATGAGTCTGGGCTTGATCTTGGAGGCTATCGGCTTGCCTATGGATTTTTCCTAGTTAATGTTTTGAAAAAAAAAATACTTGATTTTAATTTTTGTAATTTTCTTAAAATAAAGTCTTTATCATGAGAATTTCCAAATTTTTTATTTATTCCCTAAATTGGAATGCTTGTGATTATGATGAATATCTATTTTTATAAAGATTTTAAAATAAGAGAATCTTTACTTAATTAAGAAAAAATTTAAATCCTTAAAGATCTCAACTTTAGGAAATTTGGAAAAGGAATCTTCTAAGGATATTTTGGAAAAGGAAATTAGACTCTCCAAAATTTTAAAAAATCATTCTTTAAAAAAATTCCTTAAAATAGCGCAATTCCAATTTTAAATAAAACGTTTATTTGGAAATTACATCTCATGAAAACTTACTTTCCATAAGAAATTTGAAAATTATCTCTTTTAATTATTTTAATTAATTCCCAATTTCATGCAAAATAAGCATATGCATAATTAAGGAAATAAAATAATAAAAGGAGTTTCCCATGACCTTAAGGATGTTGTTGCAAATTTGGTAAGCACAAATATTGGATTTTCAAAAATCTAAAAATACCAAAATACCTGCAACACAAATTAGGGTTAGTAAAAGTTACAAAGAAAAACCTAAAAAACCTTAAAACAACCGTCATGTGCAATAAATGGATGTTTGGAGTATTGGATGTAGCTTATGGCTCTAAATGCAATACTAAAAGGGCTCTTAAGTACAACTACAAAAATTGCAACATTCAAGAATGACTTTCTACATCTCTAGCCATTGTTTCTTTGGAAAACTTGCCTTTATATATATATATATATATGGGAATCTTCATTGACACCTTGTGATTGGTTGGAATGCCTCCATACTGTCCATAGGTTAAATAGATTGATAAAACTAGATTTTTACATGGAATAAACAAAATCCTATACTCTTTTCAAATTGGAGTTTACAACCAATCTAAAACAATATATATATATATATATATATATATATATATATATATATAATGGATTTTTACAATTAAAGAAAAAATCCTACACCCCTTATGGGGTTTACAACCCATCTAGGAAAGCAAAAACAATCAATCAATCACATTAGTGAATATTTAAAATATATTAATATACATTCCATATATTTATTCACCCCTAAGGCCATGGGATGAATAAGCATACCTTGCAAGAAAAAGTAAGCACACCCTAGAATAGATCTAAGATGTAAAAACCTAACCTACGGCTTTAATACTGATTCATTCCCAATTGGTGTCTCAGCTGATTCATGTCCATCTGGTGCTCTTTGATTGAGAGAGTAATCAACAAAATTTATAACCTATATCATCATGCATTAGGATAGCTTTAGCTAATATAGCATAGTGGCTCTAGGATCGTTCACTGGGAAGGGTTTTCAACTCACAACTGATACCAATTCAAAGTTAAATTGGTGCCTTTTCATTTCAAGGTTAGCTTAAGAAATAAAACACAAACTTTGTTTAAATGAGGTTTTGTTTAAAGCTAACTAAAAAGAAAGTAGTGGAAATTACTTATGAAGAAAAACATTCCTTGGAGGTTTAGGTTCATAGGGGATGATCCTTATGCAAAAACAGAGCTCCGGTCACTTGGTTCATTTCCTCACATTAGAGAATTAACATATAGTCGATTCTCTAACCGGTGCTGTACAGATGTATCCTTTAAATGGATTTCAGCTCTAATTCCCTCTCACTGATGCAACTTGCAATGGCTCGTGCCTTTCACCTAGCATTTGCCATTCAAGGTGATCTTTAACTTTGGACTTCCCTTCTCAAGCTCACAAGAGATAACTAATGGATGTCTCCTTGGAGTCCAAAAGCTTACCAAGTGTTGGCAATTCTAGAAAATCCTACCTTCAAGTCACTTCCCAAAAGCTCGCAAGAGGTAAACTAGTGCATCTCCATGGACGGAGATCACTTGCTTTACCAAGTGTTGACTCAAGTGAATTGAAAGTGTTTTAAGTTAACTAAAAACATAGAAATCATTAAAGGAACACACTTTCTCTTCATTAATGGCTTAAACCACAAAGCTACTAATTCTTGCACTTGGAACCTTTCCCGACAACCTTAACTCCAAGGAACTAAAAGTCTAGCCACTCATTCTCTGAGGAAACTTCCTCAGAGCTTGTTTGGCTAGAAAGAAAACTAACGAGAAAACAAATATATGAAGGAAAAACAGAGCAAGCTCTCTAAAAATATATTTCTTCCTTCCATTGATTACACAATAATAATCATCCATTCTAAAGAAAATTACAAACTATATATATGAGGTTATTCACCATTTTCCTTGCTTATTGACTAAGGAATCCTATGATAGGTGGATTACAAGGAGACTTTGGGGATTTAGACAACAAATATCTAAAGCAAAATATCTCAAGATGTCGGTCGGAAATATCAGGAAGCTTCAGGAGAACACCGCGACACTGTATATTGAGAGAAAACTATCCGGGTAAGCGCTATAAAAGGATTCGGATATGTCTGACCGGAGAAGTTGAAACGTCCTCCTCTCCTATCCGACTGTGAGATATCCGGATGTAAAATGTCGGCGGACGGAATTCCTCCCTGGGTGGACTGAGCTATGCTGCGCAAGGGGACCGCGGAGCACGCAAGGCTATCCGGATCAACTCCATCCGGATTCCCCAAGAGAACATGTGGTGTGCTCTCCTATCCGGACTCCCTCAGGGAGAAGCACACGGCACTTGTGAACATCACACCCGGACGATAGCATATCATATCCGAATATATTGTCCGGATCATTGACTTAATGTGAGAAAGCCTTGCTACAACCCATATTTCACCGCCATCCTGTCCGGACGCCCTGTCCGGACATCTTTTACTCCTTGCATTCCAAATTTGCTTATGGCAAAGGACTTCAAAGCTTCGGTTCTCCATGTTTCTGAGCTTTCCATTGCTTTGACATGGATTCCAAAGAACTCTCCTCAATCTCTGATTGCTTTGGTGATCAAAAAGCTATCAAAACACCAAAACTTAACACAATTTGATTAGAATTGATTGCAAGGGTCCTTAATATGTTAATTGGGTTAAAAGGTGATAACTAGTACTCAAAAGTGTTTGAAATAGTTAATTACAAGCTATGAAATAACACTTTTTGAGTAGTAATCAAATACCAATTGATGGGAACCCTGGATTACTTCGTTCTTGCTTTAGATCTCATTAGGCGCATACATCTATTCCTAAGGCTATTAAATCATATGCAAAATAGAAAGAAAAACATTTAAAATTTTTGTAGGATTTAGATCTATGAGTTAGGAGTGTTTACCTTAAATATGGATGTTCCTAGATAAAATCCTTGTAGTGAATATGATTCTCGTATGGACGTTAGTTGTCAAAGATCTCACAAACCTTTGATCTTTTTCTTGATGACTCCTCCTTGAAGCTAAACACTCATATGGTGGAAATTTGAAAGGCGAAGGCTAAGGATCTCTTTTTGGAATGTAAGAGAGGATGACAAGTAATGGAAAAAACATGAATCCCTAACCACTAGGAGAGTATTTATAGGCTTCTTGGAAGGCTTAAGTGACTTGAGCCCACTTTGGGTTTGATTACTTATTTTAACCCAAAAAGGGTCCTATTTGATTAATTAACCTAATAGGGCTCTGATTAATCAATTGACTCAGTCTAGAAATATTATTCACTAATCCTTGTGCTATCTTATATAATTACTAAAACACCCTTATGCACATAAATGAACCAAGAACCGATCAAATCCATGTAAATTGTGTATCAAGGTAGATGAGCTTAAGTGGGGACTACTAAGACCCATAGGATAGTACTAACTCCTTCAAAATCTAATTTTAAAATTGAGTCAACATCTCATTGTAGAGAGTCAATTATACTTCGGTACCCTATGTATATTATAACGAGACATTAAGTACTCGAGTTTGTGACTTGCTATCCCTTATACAATCTTCTCATGAATTGGTGCATGTAATTTAACAAAATAAAAGCTATTAGTCTCTCAAGATTACATTTATCATCCTTGAGTTACAAATCCTCATATTGTGTGATCAACTAACATGTCTTAGATCACAAAGAGCTTATGTCAACTTCTACTTAAGAAACTATTATGATCATAGTTTACCTGAACACACTTCTTTAGGATCACCCAAAGGGGCACAAAGTCTCCAAGTCCAGGAGTTATTATGGTACCTTTATTGATAATAACTATTGCAATAAGATTCCATCAAAAATGACCTAATCCATGGGTAATATATAATCATCTTAGGATTAATAATTTGGTGACGTTATGACTACTTGATAGCCTTACGTCATGATTCACTATAGGTCTTATTCAATAAGTAATTGTTAACGTACACTCACCATGGAAACCCTATCTCAATGGCTAAGACTAGTCATCCTTTCAATTAAGAGGTAGTGTACTATAACCTCAAATGGATTGTCTAAGTCTACGAACTAGTTGTGAACAAATCATCAACTTGTAAGGATCCTATGACAAGGATAGATCAAAGCTAAACTTGAATATTATTAAATTATAAATTCACAGTTGGTACATCAAGTCATGCTTTTAAGGGCTCTATCCTAACAATGGGTCTAAACTTAGGAAAACCTCTATATCATAGGAACGTTTTATCTAACAACTTAAGGATACTATTGAATTGGAGAAGAAGAAAATAAAGTGATAAAACTAAGATCTAGGTGCTAAAAAAAATTTACCTTTAACCTGGATGATCCTAGATCATATTCCAATCAATGAAGAGGATCTTAAACATCTCACGATCTTCCAATTGATCACTCCTTCTTTAAACCTTAGCACTTATGTGGAGTGGCTATAGACTTTGAGAAGAGAGAGATAGAGGCTTTCTAGATGACTACCCTTTGAATGGTTAATTGTGTCTAACAATAAACACATAAGAGGGTATATATAGACTTCCTTGTTGGCTTAAGTGACTTTCACCTAACTTAGGCTTAGGTCACTTAATATAGCCTAATGGGTCCTAATTAATTAATTAGTCCAAATGGGCTTTAATTAATTAATTATCGAATAAAAAAATAAAAAATAATCAATTATAAATCCTATGCAACCTTTTTCTTTTACCAAAATGTCCTTATGCACATAAATAATTAATTCTCTATAAAATCTCAAGAATTTATGCTAAAAATAATATAAGCTTAAGTAAGGACTACTAGGACCATAGGAAATATTAGCTCCTTTATAACTTAGTTTCGAAGTTGACTTAACACTCTACTAAAAAGGGTCAACTGCACTCTAGCACTTTATCAAATTATATCAAGATTAAAATTTATTAAATCCAATTAATCAAGTTCTTGAGTTCATGATCTACTATCCACTACATGCAAAATCCCATAAATTAGTGTTTATAATCTAACAAGATAGAAACTATCAACTTCTCAAGATTACCTTTATCATCCTTGAATCTCAAATCCTCCTATTTTGCGATCAACTAACATACTTTAATTTATAAAAGACATGTGTAAAATCTCATTTAAGGAATTATCATAGCTCGAGAGTCCTTAGGATTATCAAGGGAACACATTATCTCATCCCATGAGATATCATGGTGCCAATATTGAGAAGACCTATTGTCAACTACCTTAATCAATAGTGACCTAATCCATATAGACTATATGACCACCTTAAGGTATCACCTATAGGCCAAAGTTAGTATTGCAGACTTTAACACTATCTCAATATTTTATTAAGGTTGAGGACCATGCATGCAACATAATAGCTTAGTTAAGCCATGACTACTTGATAGCTAATATCATGACTTAGTACAGGTCCTATCCAATGTGTAACCATACACACTAGTGAAGTAATGCACAACAATCTCATATGAATTGGTTTACTCTATGAGCCAATTTTGAACAACTTATCATCTTACAAGGAACTCATGAATCATATCTTCCATACAACTTGTAATGCACCCAAGTCATGTACGATGCAAGTGATGAAGGTGTAAATGCTCAAATAAGTAATAATGTAATTATGGATAAAAAAAAATAGAAATAGAAATTGTAAACATCTAAATATATGAATGAAAACTTATTCACTTACATCATGTCATTCTTTTAAAGGCTTTATCCTAACACTATGCATGACCATGGAGAAAACTAAATAAAATTTTTATTCCATTCAAAAAAAATTTTTCTAATACTTTGCAATATGAATAGAAACAAAATATATAGGAAAAGGAAAATAAACATGTACACTTAGAACTCCTATAAATTATAAGGAATATACACAAAAATTATATTAAAGAATAATCTTTATTTTTTTAATCTTGATCTTATCCTTAACTACTAGATATTCTGAGGTTAAATTATGAAAAAAATATCAACCTTGATTTTTGGACAGTCAAAGGATAATCTAAGTTGTTTTTCCACACTCCCTCTCAAGCAATTTCAAAAATATCAATGAGACCTAGCTTGTTAATTAGTAACTAAAATGCTTAATTTGGTAGACCTTCAAAGAAGATATCTGCTAGTTGTTCATTACTTGACATGAAAGGTATACACATTAGTCTACTCTACAACTCTTTTTTAATAGAATGTTTATCTATCTTAACATGTCTGGTTCGATTGTGTTATACTATATTATTAGTTTCTAACTTATTATCACCACATAGCTTCATTGGTTCCTTAGTCTTGATCCTTAATTCTTCAAGTAGTTTTCTCAACCAAAAGAGCTCACATATATATTAAGTCACAACTCTCTATTTTGTCTTGATGTTATCTTTTGCCACTATTGTTTGTTTCTTACTTATCTTGGTTACAAGATTTTCACCAACAAATGTAAAGTGACTTGAAGTAGACCTTCCTTATACAATGGATCTTGCACAATTGACATCTATAAATGCTTCCCCTTGAATTTGTTCATCATTTTTAAATCATAAACACTTTCCATGAGTTTTCTTGAGGTATTATAGGATTCTATACATAGCTTTTAAATGCCCATCCCACTCCTTTAGGTGCATGCATGAACTAGCTCACCATACTAAAAGGGAAGGTTATATCCCATCTAGTATGTGACAAATAAATCAACTTTCCTACAAGTCTCTACTAGCTCTCCTTTGACACTTTTACCACCTTCGACAAGGCCGATTTTTAGGTTTGGGTCAATTAGCAATTTAGTATGCTTGCAACCTAGCATTCCTACTTCCTTCAACAAGTCATTTTACCTATTTTCAATATGGGACTATAATACTAGTCTTTGGATGTGCCATTTCCATACCTGAGAAATATGTCAGAAGACCCAAATCTTTCATCTCAAATTCATTTGCAAACTCTTTTTACATATGATCAATTTCAAACATATCGATCATTTCCTATCAAAAGTATGTCATCAACATATACTATTAAGGTGGTGGTTTTAACTTCCTTAGAAAATCTTAAAAACATGGTGTGAGCTAACTTACTTTGTAGATGCTCTACTACCTCAATAGACTTTGACAAATAATCAAACTAGCCCCTAGGAGATTGTCCATGCAACGAGAATTATAACTTGCATACCCTTTCTCTACTACGATTTTCTTTAGAACCCAATGGTAACTACATATAGATTTCTTCAAGTTCACCATTAAAAAAGACATTTTTGACATTAGCTTGATGGAGAGGCCAATTTAAGCTTGTCATGAGGGATAATAAAATGCTCACGATATTTATCTTGGCAATTGGTGTAAACGTCTTCTAATAGTCAATTCCATACATCTAGGTGTATCACTTTGCCACTAATCTTGACTTGAATCGATCAACCATCCCATTTGGTTTGTGCTTCATTGTAAAATCCCATTTACACCCAACATGATACTTCCCTTTTGGTAGCTTCACCAATTCCCAAGTTTCATATTTTTCAAGTTCCCTAATTCCCTCCATGATTTCTTTCTTCCACTTAAAGAGTAAGGAGTTGAAAGCTTCCTATGCAAACTTAGGAACAACTACATTGGACAAATGAGATAAACTACTTTTATAGGAATGTAAGAGATGATAATAGGACACAAAATTTGAAATTTGATGAAGTTTACAAGAACAATTTATAATAAATTAGCAAAGTTCTCATGAAGAAAAATTGAATATGATTGAAATATATTTTGTTTTTGTTTTCTTTTTCCTATTGTTTCTCAAAAAACTTAGGGTCTATTTGGCAATTGTTTTTTTATGAAACCATTTCTCCAAAACAAAAAACTTGGAAAACTCGTTTGACAATAAAAATTATTTTCTATTTTTGTTCTTAAGAATAGAAAATAAGGTATTTTTAGAGAACATATTTTAATTATTTTTTGTTGTTTTTACTTGTTTTCTGAATTCTGTTTTAAGAAATAATTATACAAACATTTGAAATGATTAAAAATAAAACACTACATACAAAAATTATTTTTAAAACATATTTAAAAATAGATTAAAAACATTTTAGGTTTTTAAGTTGACTTTTGTTCTATAAAACATTAGAGAACAATTTTAAAAAACTGTTCTAAAAAACTATTTTTTAGAATTCTTTTTTAAAATAGTTACCAAATAGGACCTTGGGATCTAAATTTTTCTCATAAGTTGTAACTCAGAAACAAAACTAACAATATAAAATTTTCTTAATTTAAATAAAAAATTAATGGAAAATAAAGCCTACAAATTTCGAAACCAAAAAAAAATCACATAGCCATCACTATTTCTTCCTTATAACTTATTCAATTTTTAACAAAATTGAATTTCATATATTTATGCAATTCCTCATTGAACTCTAAAAATTTTAAAATTTATATTCAAAATGAATTTACTACAAAATTTCAAATTATACTTTTTACATTTTAATTAAAAAAATGAAACTAATAATATTCAATTCTAATGATTTTTTTAATTCGAAATTCAAAACATAGTTCACACTAGTAACTGTTACAAAAATTTTGAGCATTTCCGATTATCCACTAGAACAAAAAATTTCAATTAATTTTGAAAAACAAAAAGTTAGGATTTGAATTTTTTTTCCAAATTTAAAATTTAAGAATGAATAAATTAATACACATTTCAATTATAAATTCCTAAATATGATGATACACTATATAAAAACAATGGTTAATTTAGAAAGTTTTTAACATTTTTTCAACAACTAAGAATAATTGGAAATTTTAATTATTATATAATTGCTAATTTCCAACTAATTATATAATTAATCATTATAAAATATTTTGTGGCAATAATTTATAATATTCTAGGATATTTGAAAATAAATTATACTAATTTTTTCAAATTGTTAATTTTAAATTAACATAATAATTAATTTTATACTTGTTTTTAACATATAAATGGAAATATATTTAACAATTATAGTATTTAGATATTTAATAAACAACTTACAATATTGGGACTTTAGACAGAGAGAGAGAGAGAGAGAGAGAGAGTATGCTCTTCAATAAGAATTTAAGCTGCCATAAATGCATTGTTGAGAGGCTTTCCTCTTTTATACACTACATCTAGCAACTTGGCCTGGACATAGCTAGAGTACTTCCCTCTCCATTATTAACATCCAGACCAAAAAATGGAAAGAGCTGTCACATATAACCACTACATCTAGCAACTTGGCCTAAACATACCTACGCTTGTCTTTGTATTATTGAGATTACCACTACATCTACCAACTTGGCCTAAACATAGCTACACTTGTCTTTGTATTATTGAGATGCAGACCTTAAAATGGAGAGAGTAGAATTCTCAATTTATTATTCTCGACTGTCTTTCCAAGTGATCATTGTTGTCATTGATGCTGATTGCTCGATTCTCATTATTGTCATAAATGATCTGGACTTGTCCCAATGTGTCATTATGGTCTGAGCTTTTGGCATAAATTTATATCCACATCTATATATTCAAATTTAATTAATTACAACTCCCACTAGAGATGGAAATTGGATTGTTCAGTTTTGTTTATAAAGCCCACAAAATATAACTGAGGTTTACAATCCAAAATTTTAGTACTACCAATAACCAATCAAATTTGTATATAATTGTCTATGTCCAATTTCATATTTCCAGCAATTAGGTTATGAGACACAATTTTATAAAATTACTTATTTTCTTAAAAAGGAAAAAAAGAGTTTGAATTTATTCACTATAATTAGCAATAAAGATATTGGAACTGCAAATGCAAGATTTCTAGATAAATTTAGGACAAGGTTCTAAATTTGATTTGGTAGTCAAAGTTTGAAAATAAATTAAAAAAATTGCACTAATTTGAAAAAATTGTTAGAAAAATATCTATTTAACATAAAGGAATATTATTGTAGACCCCTCTTTTCAAGCCATGTTGGGACTATTCTATTAATATTGGTTTTCATAACTTAAAAAAAAAAAAAAAAAAAAAAAAAAAAAGACCTCAAGACCCGAGGGAGAGGAAGTTTTTTTAGTAGGAGGGGGGGGGGGGGGGGGGGGGGGGGGGGGGGGGGACCCCCTTTTTGAAAGAAAGAGAGACCGGGCTGCAGCATGGCCAGCCGTGCTAGTAGTCAGAGAAGCCATGATGGCTGATGGAGGAACAGTAGGGTTGGTGATGGCTTGCTGAGGAAGACACAGAGAGAGGAGAAGGAAAAGAAGGAGATATCTTTCGAAGTGAGAGAGAGGTATTTTTGGGGTGGCCGGTTGCTTTAGAGGAGGGGTAACTAACAAAAAACAGAGAAAAAAAAAGGGTAGCGGGAAGGAAGGGGAGCAAAACAGAGGAACAAGAAAAGAGGGGTTGAAAAAGGATTTTCAGCAAAGGGATTTTTGAGACTCCCAGGTGCGGATCAGAGAACAATTTAACTGATTTATGAGTTGTATTGACTGTGCTATAGTTCATTTGGTTTTCTTTGCTTCGGTGTGGTCAGAATTATTTTCTTTGTTTCATTTGAGTTTGATGCCCGAAAATCATGCTTTTTATTTCTGTTAATTCCACCCGCCTTGGCCATGGATGTCACTTGAAAATGGGTCTCTCCATCATAACCAGTCAGGTTCAGTCACATAAGCCCACCACCTCTTTTTTGTAAAGCTCAGTAAGACTGTTTCTGGTTTTCTTTCTTGTTTGTTGGCTTGGAAAATCTTCGTATCAGCTGCTTTATTGCCTTGTCATTTTTTTTAGTGTTTTGGTTTCTCAACTTTTCTCGGGTATTTTCTCCACTGAGACGTCGTTTGGCTGCCGAGAAAGCATAGAGAATTGTTGTTGTTTGGAGTGAAGCTTTTTACTGGTTCTCTAATCTCAGAAATTTTCCTCGAGTCCAGAGGGAAACGTCTCTTGAATTGAAAAGTTTTCCACTTCTTGAGTTGGGTCCCATGAGTAGAAAGTGGTGCAGAATGTCGAAGTCAGCTCCAACTCTGAAGTTCCTTATGCCCTCGTCATTAATATTTTATGTTTTTACCCATTCTGGTGACATTGAGTTATTAATCACTCTCAGAAACTCTCTTATCTAAAGAAGAGATGTTATTCCAAGTTGGTTTGACCCGGAGACTCCACCATGAAACCCACTGCATCCATACCATTTCCTACTTATTGTACCCATTTTCTTCCTCAAACTTACCCACTGCAAGCGACCGACACCCTTACCATGCATACTCGCTCCATCACCACACATTTTTCCTCACCACTTCTTTCACTTGGTTTTTTGTTTTTTGGGTATTCATGGCAGCCACAGAGAATTGAACTTTTAAAATAAATAAATAAATAAAATAATAATAATAAAAATAATATTTAAACGAATGAATGTGAATAGTTAGAATTTTTTAGATTGAAAATTAAATTCGGAAGTCAGATTTTTGAATAATTGAACATTGATGATAATTAAATTCAGAATTTTTGTGAACAGTCTTACTGAGCTTTACAAAAAAGAGGTGGTGGGCTTATGTGACTGGACTTGACTGGTTATGGATGGAGAGACCCATTTTCAAGTGACATCCATGGCCAAGGCGGGTGGAATTAACAGAAATAAAAAGCATGATTTTCGGGCATCAAACTCAAATGAACAGAGAAAATAATTCTGACCACACCGAAGCAAAGAAAACCAAATGAACTATAGCACAGTCAATACAACTCATAAATCAGTTAAATTTGTTCTCTGATCCACACCTGGGAGTCTCAAAAATCCCTTTGTTGAAAATCCTTTTTCAACCCCTCTTTTCTTATTCCTTTGTTTTGCTCCCTTCCTTCCCGCTACCCTTTTTTTTTTCTCTGTTTTTTGTTAGTTACCACTCCTCTCAAGCAACCGGCCACCCCAAAAATACCTCTCTCTCACTCCCGAAAGATCTCTCCTTCTTTTCCTTTCCTCTCTTTGTGTCTTCCTCAGCAAGCCATCACCAACCCTACTGTTCCTCCATCAGCCATTATGGCTTCTCTGACTACTAGCCACGGCTGGCCATGCTGCAAACCGGTCTCTCTTTCTTTCAAAAAGGGGTCCCCCCCCACGGCTGGCCATGCTGCAACCGGTCTCTCTTTCTTTCAAAAAGGGGGTCCCCCCCCCGCCCTCCTACTAAAAAAACTTCCTCTCCCCCGGGTCTTGAGGTTTTTTTTTTTTTTTTTTTTTTTAGTTATGAAAACCAATATTAATAGAATAGTCCCAACATGGCTTGAAAAGAGGGGTCTACAATTATTTTTTTGGATATTTATGAAGAGTAAACATCAAATTCAATAATATTTGCAAAAATCATTATTTTAAAAAAAATATTAACATTCGGTATTAAGAGTGCGTTTGATAGTAATTTTAAAAAAATATTTTTAGTCTCTTTAATACTTGAAAATTTTTATTTCCAAACATTAAAAATGTTAAAACATTTCTTACAATCACTGTCAAACATATTCTAATTTCTGTAAAAAAAAAATAAATAAAATTACTTCAAATAAATTAGATAGTTTCAATGCACACAAGTAAAATAAGTAAGAAGGAAAGTGGGTATTTGGTAAACCAACTTAATAACTTAAAGGAAGTTAATAAATTAATTTAAGTTACTAAGTGTATTAAGTATGTTTGGTAAAATAATGAAATAACTTAAAGTAAAAAACAATTTAAAGTAATAAGTTAAAACAATTAATTTTTTCTTAAGTTCATATTTTCATTTTACCTTTTTACCATCATTTGTCCTAATTATGTTCACTGTCTCTTTTATTACTCCACGACCTCCATTGTTACTTGATTTCTTTTTGCCTAATTATAATTTATGGATAAATATGTCAATTTAATGATTTAGAAAAAATTTTAAATTAATTTTATCAAACAACCTTAATATTTAAAGTAAAAATTAAGTAATAAGTTTTAAGTTAATAATTTAAATATAATTTAACTTCAAATCAACTTAAGTCATTAAATAATAAGTATTAAGTTTTACCAAACATCCTTAAAATGAAATTGGAAGCTAGCATTTGATAGTTACTACGCATTGGAAATTGCAAACTCATTGTAGTGTAAAAAATGTGGAGATGTTATCATCTGAAATTTTTTAATGAATAAAAAAATGAAAACAAAGTGTTTACAAAAAATCAAGGGACCTAGAGGGTGTTTGGGAAATCATATTAATTAATAACTTAATATAATATAATTATTTGATTTAAGTTATTAAGTAGATTAAGTGATAAGTTTTAATTCGACAACTTAAGTATAATTTAACTAAAAATCAACTTAATTTTTATTTTAAGTATTAAGGTTATTTGATAAAATTAACTTGAAATTTATTTTAAATTATAAAATCGACATATTTATCCTCATAAATTATAATTAGGGCAAAAGAGGTTGGAAAATAGTGGAAGTTGTAGAGTGGTAAAGGAGATCTTAGAGGTAAGTAAGACAAATAGAGATAAAAAAAAATAAAATGAAGATATGGATTTATGAATAAGTTAATTATTTTTTCGTATTACTTAAAGTTGTTTTTTACTTAAGTTATTTTATCAAAGATTAAAATAATTTAATAACTTAATTTAAGTCATTAAATAAATTATCTTTGGTAAAATAACTTAATATCATAATTTAAAGTTAAAAATAATTTAAAGACTTATGTGTTAGAATTTTTAAAGAGCCAAATACTTTTAGAAATAATTTTAAAGTAAAAAATACATCATAAAGAAATTGTATTGCTCCAAATTAATTATAATACCTTGTTAGTGATTAAGGAGTAAACATATACATGCAATGAAAAAAAAAAGTTAATTTATTGATACATTTGCAAAAGTGAAATGTACTTTTTTTAAAATCAATTTTAAACAAAAGATTATTAAGCATTATTAATTTCTAAAATATTACTATTCATATTTTTAAAAAGTATAATTTATGACTTTATTAAAAACTTATATTATAATTTCCATTATTTTAGCAAAAGTAAATGATTTATGTTTTTATTATTGATATTAATATTTATAATTTATATTTATTATTTATAATTTAATATTCAATTTAAAGTAAATTAAAATTTTTGTGAACTTTTAAAATATTATTTCCATAATAAAGTTTTAAAATATTATTATTTATTATTTTTAAAAAATATTTTGATATTTATTTAAAAAAAACTAACAATTGGAGAAATTTTTTTATAGAAGGTAAAAGAAAAAATACAAATAAAATAATAAAAGGAGCATGAAGGTAAGTGCATTTAATAAGTATGAATGTGGTTATAAGTGAGAATGACTTTGGAACAAAGAGTAAGGACATAAGTGGTGACAGTTTTGAATACAGTTCTAAAAAATAATTTTTGAGAATAATTTTTAAAAATAACTTTATAACATTTTCTAAAACGAAATTTATTTAGGAATTTTAAATGTTGTCAATATTTTTTATTTTATTTTTAAAAAATAACATTTATATGTGATGTTTTATTTTCAATTATTCTCTATATTTGTATGATTATTTTTTTAGAATTGTTTATAAAACACAAGTAAAAATAATTAAAAATATATTCTCATAAAATACCATATTTTCATAAAATTATTTCAGTCAAAAAATTCATCAAACGTGTTTTTGAGTCTAAAAAATAAAATTCTCTTTTTATAAATAGAAAACTATTTTTTTATTAGAAAAAAAAAAAAACCAAACTCTTTGTTACCATTTGATGAGATGTAGGTGAAATTAAATTTTTTTAAAAAGGTACATGAATGGTAAAGATGAAAAATGATACCACTACAAGGAAAAAGATATATGATGACGTTTATAATGAGTCACCATAAACATAGGGTGTCGCTACAACATAGTGTCACCTTATCCATTGACACCATGTAGGGTATCAATTGGTAACGTATTTGGAAGTGACACCAAAGTAGATAAATGGTGACACATTCAGAAGCGACACCACATATTTCTAGTGATGCTTATTTTGATATAGAGTTGTGAGATATATAGGATGTCATATTAAATGCATCACCTTTGAGTTTTGGTGTCACATCAATGTAAATGATTATGGAAGATATGGTTGACTTTGGTTGATTAATTTGTAGATTTTTGTAATGTTTATTAATAAATAATATCAACTTGTGTATGTTTTGCCCATAAATATAATAATCATATCACATTTAACTTATATTTTTGTAATGCTTATGGATTAACCTATAATACATTATATCATCCAATAATATTTTTTTTTTATCAAATATTCACAAAAAGAAAGTACATCAAAGACATCAAGCCCACCAAAACTAAAAAAAAATAAAATTAATACACATTAAAACATAATTTAGAAATGTACTTAAGCATCCCATCATTCATGTATACCTGCATTTCATATGCATAAAACCAGATAACCATAAAATGACACAAAAGTTGCATTCAAAAACCCAAAATTCTCAATACCAATTAAAGTAACATTTATATCCTACCATGCGTGGCATAAGAGTCACATCTAAATATAAAAAAATCTTGTTGCCTATTTTTCTTTTATTTTTATTCTCCATACCATCCTCCCAAGAGTGTATACTTACATTTTATAGTTTAATGAGTTTTAGAGTTCTTATTGAAAATAAAGATTAATTGATGTTATAAAAAATAAACAAATTTAAGTACTAATTTTTTATTTTCACTTTTTCCCATTTTGATATAAAAATAGTTTGTAAAGAATAAGTAATGCTATACAATACCAATGGAAAATTCATATAGCAACTAAGGGACTCACTATGCAGGATCATGATACATCAACATGATTAGTTATAACACAAAAGTAACTCATTCTCTTCTAATTTAATTGAATTCTACTTGAGAATAAGCATAAAACTATGTACAATTCATTAAATGAGTAAAATCTTTAATGCATGCAATAATTGTAGAATCAACAATTATCTCTTTAATGAATCTCATAACAAAGTTGTTACATTTGAACTCAAATAAAAACAATTCAAGAAAATAAAAAATAAAACAAAACTACAAAATCAAAATATAAATCTAAAATTTTAGACAATACTAATCTTCCACTTAATCTATATTTTTTAAATTTATTTTTTATAATTCATTATGCTTTTAAAAATTATTTTTATATATATATTTTCCTTTCTTAGAAGGATTTTCTTAATTTTGATATTTTTTTGAATGTTTATTTTCTGAAATAATAATGTCAATTAAATTTTAGTAACCAAATATAAAAATGTTTTTAAATACTAATATGATAAGACATGATATTATAATAAGCATGAAAATTGTGTATATAAGACAAAAAACCTAATTCATTGTTTAAAAATGTTAAGAGAAAATTAGTATGAGAAAGAATTAAAGAACCTTTCATAAAAATTATTGATTTTTTTTAACCACAACACCAATTGATTTTTCTTTTTTATGATTAAAATAATTAACAAAAAATTTGGATATGAAAAATATTTTCAAATAAAAAAAATAAAAAATAAAAAAGTCAAAGGAAAATATATTCAATATTTTAATTTTTTTTTACTTTTAATATTCTTTAGATCAATAAATTATCAAACATCTCCTTCAAAAAAAGAAAAAAAATTGAAGTTTTATGAAAGGAATTGAAAACAAATTTGCAATAAAAGGATTTTATAGAAATTTTCTAACCTTGAAATTAAGGAAAATTTCATCATCTATCTCAAATTAGTCAATGCATATAAAAGCAATAAAAAAAGAAGGTAAAAACAAAATATATGTTTAAAATTCAATCCTTCTAGCTAGTTGGATCCCAATATTATTTATCAAATGATCAATTTATTATTACTAAAACTGAATCAAACTAACTAACAAATTCAATTATGTACTTTTGTTTTCATAGAAAATTCTATATTGGATTGAAACAAAATCTTTAAAAAAATCAAATAACTTTTTTGCTTTCCTTATATTATGAACCAAATATAGGAATATGAATAAAATAGAATGAGAGGAGAGATGAACCATAATACCATGTAAAAAAAAATAGAAAAAGTCAAAATATAAGATTTTATTTTTATAATCACAAAAATTTTCATTCATTTTTTTTAATTTAAAAAAATAATTCAATTACATTAATAAATAAAAAATAAAATTAATTTCTCATTGTTAATTTTAGCATTCCAAACCGACTCCAAATTTTTTTGTACACATGATATGGAAACTATTTCATTTTTCCTTTTGCTAGAGATGAGAATATTGAGAACAATTTTCTCAAAAATTATTTTCCAAATATCACCAATCAATATCCTCATCACAACATACTATAATATTTTTAGAAAACAAACAAAAAGTTTGATAAGAGGAAATTTCATAGAAAATCAAAAGAAAATTATCAAACATCTTTTTCTTCAAAAAAAAAAATAAAAAAATGAAGAGTTTTATGGAAGGAATTGAAAAAAAAAAAAAAAAAAAGTCTATAATAAGAGGATTTTATAGAAATTTCTTAACCATGAAAGGGAAATTTCATCATTAATTTCAAATCACTCTAAAGTTTGATCAACTCACATAAAAACAATAAGAAAAGAAGGTAATATACATACATACATACATACATATATATATATATATATATATATATATAATATATATATATATATGTTAGCCCAAAGGTTCTCTTAATCAGGTTTTGATGATAACAAACCATGGTTAAGTTACTAATTGGTTTGAATTGTAAAGAATCTTAGGTATTAATTTGGAAATTCGTCAGAGGATCTAATGGATACAAGATTGAGACATTCGGAAGACTTTTAATCATAGAAAACAAATGTAAGATGAATGCATGGGTGCACTTAAGTTTTACATATCATTTCATGTATATTTGAAAACTCAGTTTATTATTTAAAATTACTATTTCATTAAAACCCGAGTTTTTATCAAATGCACCTTAGGCAAAACGTTTCAAAATTGGCATATTTATTTACCTAAAGACCTTGCCTAAGTGTTAGAAAAGAAAAGAACATAAAAAAGATAGGTTTTTGGGGCCAAAAGGCTGAACCGATCGAGATACTGGCCAATGGCTCAACCGGTTAGGGGGAACCGATGAATCAACTGATTGCCCTTGTCCGGTCGAGGTCTGGTCGAGGAGTGCTGAAAACACACTCTCTTATCTAGTTTCCTTCCCTTCCTGGTTGAGGTATCCTCCTTCCCAGTCGAGGTCCGATCGAAGCAACAATAACCTGCTAAAGCATTAAATGCTCCAACGGCTAGTGAACCGGTCGACCCCCAGCTCGACCAATTGAGGCTGTTTTTTGTTTTTCTTGGCTCTTAAGGTTAGTAACCTATAAATTGAGAGCTCCACTTCATTTGTGACATAGAGAACACTTGCATTCAATTGTCTACCCACCTGTTCTTGCCTTAAAGCTCTCATTTCTTTCTTAGTGCATTAAATCTTCACTTTAGTGTGCCTTTATGTTTCATCCTAGCTTTGAAGTGTATTTGAGCTATCATTGAGCTAGGTTGAGGGATTCATTCTTGTAAAATTGAGTGTTAAAGCCTTCAAGTGAGTTGAATCTTAAAGAGATTGTATAAGAGCCTATTGGAATCGGAATCCAAGTGTAAAGAAGATTAGAAGCTTGACTGAAGCTTCAAGTTAGTGGAACCCTCACTCGGTTAGGAGCTTGAGTATAGTGGACGTAGGCAAGGAAGTTTCGAACCACTATAAAATCTGAGTTTGAATTCTCTAACTCTATCTCATTATATTTTGTTCCATTATGCTTAAATTTGTTGTGTTGAAATTTTTTTTAAAAAACCCAATTCACCCCCCCCCCCCCCTCTTGGGTGTTTTTCTCATTTAAGATTATCCTTTATTTTCTAAATTGGTATTAAAGCTAGACCTCTTTTTTAAGACTTAATAATCTAAGAGGAAATGACTATTCCATCAAACTCATCTCAAATTGAAAGTTTTGCAAAAATAGAGCTTCATTTTTGTATTTACAATCAACCCATTTAGACGTATGGGAGGTCATTGAAGATGGCCCAACTTTTTTTACAGAACTAGTTGGTGGAGTCATGGTTCTAAAACCCAAGCAAGAATGAAATGAGCTTGATAGAAGAAATTTTCAATTAAATGCTACGGTTGTTTTCACTTTACAATGTGTTATGGATAGAAATGAATATAATAGAATATGTCAATGCAAATTGGATAAAGAAATTTGGAGATTACTTGAAATAACTCATGAAGGAACAAATCAAGTGAAAGAGTCAAAAATCAATTTACTTGTTCATAATTATGAATTGTTTTTTATGAAAGAAAATGAGACTATTGTTGAGATGATCACTAGGTTCACCGATATTGTCAATAGTCTTGAAGCATTGGAAAGACCTACAAGGAATCCGAAAATGTGATGAAGATATTGAGGTCACTCCATTAAAGTGGTATACAAAGGTCACTGCAATTCAAGAAGCAAAAGACTTGATCAAGCTACCTATGGAGGAGCTCATAGGGTCATTAACGACATATAAGATCAATTTGGCAAAGAAGCTACAAGAAGGTGAAGACAAAAAGAGAAGAGCATAGCTCTCAAAGCTACAACTAAGGAAGAAGAAGATGTTGAAGAAGAAAAACCAATTGAAGAAGATGATGATTTAGCCCTCATCACAAGAAAGCTCAACAAATACATGAGGGGTGAAAGTTTTAGAGGAAGAAGGTTTACCTCTAAAGAGACCTTTCTAAAAAGGAATCTTCATCTCATGGTGACAAGGAGAAATGGGAAGAGAAAGAGATTTGGTGTGTTTCAAATGCAAGAAACCGGGACACATTAAATATGATTGTCCTCTCTACAAAAGTGAAGTCAAGAGGAGAATGAAAAAGGCAATGATAGCCACTTGGAATGAAAGTGAAGAATCCTCCAAAAAAGAAAATGGGAAAGAAGTGGCAAACATGTACTTCATGGCAATAGATGAACTTGATGAGGTAAACTCTAACTTTGGTGATGAAGATATGTTTTTTGAAGAATTGTATGAGGATTTTGAAAAACTTAGTTTGAAAATAATTCTCTTAAAAAGAAAATTCAAGAACTTGAGGAAGTAAAAGAAAATTTTTCAATTGTTGAAATTTATAAAACTCATCTTGAAAAAGAAAATGAGATTTTGAGAAGAAAATAAATGTTTGACCTCCTCTCTTCAATATTTTATTGTGGAAAAAAATCTTTTGAAATGATTCTAGCTAGCCAAAAATGTGTTTTTGACAAACAAGGGCTAGGATTCAAATCTTCAAAAAATCAAAAGTATTTTAAAAACTAT